>NC_057811.1:159021701-159321701 GCF_018294505.1 Triticum aestivum
GTACTCGCCTAAGTTTGTAAAATCCTACCGAGTGGTGAGCAAGCCTCTCACTCGGGGGCTTAGCTGCAGACCAGTACCGCCTAAGTTTGTAAAATCCTACCGAGTGGTGAGCAACCCTCCCACTCGGGGCTTAGCTGCAGTCCAGTACTCGCCTAAGTTTGTAAAATCCTACCGAGTGGTGAGCAACCCTCCCACTCGGGGGCTTAGCTGCAGTCTAGTACTCGCCTAAGTTCAAAGTCCATCCCCATCCGCAAGGACGACGAGGTGCAGGTCGACTGCAACCTTCTCCTTCGGAGCTGCACCACAAGTACAATGTGCGCTCCATCCCTATCCGCAAGGACGACGAGGTGCAGGTCCACTGCAACCTTCTCCTTCGGTGTTGCGCCACAAGTACAATGTGCGCTCCATCCCTATCTGCAAGGACGATGAGGTACAGGTCGAATGTAACCTTCTCCTTCGGAGCTGCGCCATAAGTACAACGTGTGCTCCTGCCCTATCCGCAAGGACGATGAGGTACAGGTCGACTGTAACCTTCTCCTTCGGAGCTGTGCCACAAGTACAACGTGTGCTCCCTCCATATCCGCAAGGACGACGAGGTGCAGGTCGACTGCGACCTTCTCCTTCGGAGCTGCGCCTTAAGTACAATAGCTGCATCTCAAGTACAAAGATTATTCCAATTGAAGAAGCAAAATCCACTCGAAGGCAAACACAAGCATATTCAGAGATAAACCAAGTTCAGATAAATCCTAAAGTTCTGGACGACGGATCAAAAGTATTCAAGCATCAAGCCCGAAGAACTTTAACGATTACACAATCACTCGGCATTCCGAGGCAAATAAAGGTGGAGCATAATGTTTTTCGGTCACGCGTTAGGAGAAGGACTGGCTGGGTTGCAGAAACTGTCAAGGTCTATGCTGTCTGCAATACGAGTGGCAGCGTCAAGGAAAGTGTCCATGAAGGATTGGAAGGTGTGCCTCTTTGTGTTAGCAACCTTGAGCTTCGCCAGCTTGTCTTCTTTGACGTCTTTGCAGTGCACTCGGACCAAGGACAACGCGACATCAGCGGCACAGCAAGCAGATGACTTCTTCCACTCTTGCACTCGGTCAGGTATTTGATTCAGTCGAGCCATCAGAGACTCGAGGTCTTGAGACAGTTCCGCCTGAGGCCAGAGTTCAGCATCAACCCGAGTCATCACTGCCTTCAGGCAAGCAAGATAAGCAACCGCGCTGTCCATGCGAGATTCCAACCGCAGCACATTCATCGCAACATCATCCTTGACTGGAAAATTTATGGGATCGAGACCCGTCTCGACCCGCCCAGTTTCCGCTTCAAAGTCTTGGCAAAGCTCTACACAGTCGAGTAAATGATGAGTCGAAGATATAATCAAGCTGGACAGTCGACCGTAATAAGTCAGTCAATCATCAGTACCTTCAAGTTTTAGGACCAGCTTTGCAGCAAGCTGGCCCAGATAAGACTCCAACTCGCCCTTCTTGGCCTTGAGGCTCCCAAGCTTGTCAGTCAGCCGGTCCTTGTCTTTCTTCAGTCGCTCGACCTCCTGATTGGCGTCAGAGACAGCAGTCTTCAGTTTGGAGTTCTCCTCTTCTAACTTGCTGACTGAAGCAAGCTTCTTGTCAGCAAGCGCCGTTTTCTCTCGTGCTTCCTTCTGTGCAGCAGCAAGATCCAGATCCTTCTTCTCCAAAGCCTGCTTCATTTTCTCTAAAGAAATAACATTCTTCAGACGGGCTTGGAGTTGACGGTTTTCACTACATACATCTGCTCGAGTGGAGTCACTCGGTTCAAAAAATGGAAAGGAAAAGGGCCGGCAGTGAGAAAGACAGTTGACGATTGGTTACCTCCCATGGCAGCTACTTCATCATGAGCAGTCTTGAGATTCTTCTGGGCTAATTCCAGATCAAGGTTGAGGCTGATTTGCTGCTTGTTCATTGCGGAAAGCTGAGCCCCAAGATCACAAGATTTCTGCAGTTTAAGCCATATCAGTTGACCGAGATAAAAAGACATCACAGTGATAGCTACTCTAAGACTACCGCCGAATCAAACATTCAACAGCAGTCTCGGGGACTACACCCAGTGGGTGCACTTGGCGTGCCCCCACTGGTTTGAATAAACACTCGACATGGTCTGCCCAGTGCGAGAGTAAAAAAAAGCAGTTCTCAGACCATAGTCGACAGCCCGCAGTCAACCACGGTCTCGGGGACTACACCCAGTGGGTGCACTTAGCGTGCCCCCACTGGCTCTGGTGTCATTCGACCTGGCCAGTCCAGACCGAGTGACAAAATTCGGATTCTTAGACCACAGTCGACTGGCCGCAGTCAACTATGGTCTCGGGGACTACACCTAGTGGGTGCACTAAGAGTGCCCCCACTAGTTCAAAGATTCAATCCAAGATGACTCAAATTGACTCGTGCAACTTCAAAACAGTCACACCCAATAGGTGATCGGACGAGAAATATGATCAATCGAAAATCAACTAACCTGGACATTGGTCTGCAGAGCAGCTCAGGCGTTGAAGGCCACCTGACTGGCCTCATGCACCACTTCCATTTGCCCCATCACAAGGTTCAACTGAAGAAGAGCTTCCTTGGCGGCAGACGGTGGGTCGTCTGGGGTTTGATACGCAGTGAAAAGCGATGATGGCAGAGCAGTCGGAGCAACCACTGGGTCTGATGCGTGGGGTTGTATTGGTACAGCAAAAGTCTGAGCAGCTGATCCTGATGGGCAATCAGTCGACAGCGGGATAGCGAAAGTGACGTTGGTACGTGCCGGATCTGACGATCGTTCGACTGCCGTCCCAGGCGTCTCAGTCGACTGAGGAACCTGGGCCTCAGGCGCTTTCCCGCTCAGTTCCTTGTCCCTCCTCCTCCTTCCCCTCAGCGGTACTTCTTCTTCATCGTCCGGGAGCACAACAACGTCCCGTGGCGCTGCAACAAACAGAGAAAGTCAAGGAGATAGCTGACAAACAATCCAGTCGTCCAAATAAACTCGAGTCGGGCAGACTTACTGGCTTTGGAGGTAGCTGCATCGTCGGTTTCCTCGTTGTGGGGTCTTGTCGATATCCATATCAGTCGCAGCCGAGGCCGGGCTGTAAAGGTTCATCATCCACTTGGTCAGTACAAGAGAATTGGTCAGAACAAGAAAATACAGGGAGAACATTTACCCAGAAGCAACAGGAACGTCCATCTTGATTCTAGGCAAGGTCTTCCGAGCCTTCGAAGGATTGATCTTGGGCTGCTTGGTGACCTTCTCAGCCAATTCTAGAGTCGAAGACCGAGCGCGCTTTTGAGATGGAGCGCTCCAGGCCACAGCCTTGCCGCGCCTGCCCGTGGGATCATGGTGCTGCTTGCATCGACGTTCAGAACGAGGTAGTGAGTCGGCTACCTCCTCGTCATCCGACTCATCACTCTCATCTTCATCATCGTCGGCTGGTGACTCCCACTCGCCGCTCTCCTCCGCGCTGTCCTCGCCTTCGTGGTACTGCTCCAGAGCTTGTTCGCCATTGGGCATTGAGTACATCTCTGTATAAATCTACAAAACAAGGAGCCGAGTGGAAATCAGTCGGATCAACAAACAGTCAGAAAACACATCCAAATTCAATCAGTTGTAATGGCCAAACCTTGTCTGGCTGGTTGCTGTCGCTGAAAGGTTTGACTCTCCTGGCGCCCCTGGGGTTGTCCTTGTTCCCGGTGATGCCCCTCAGCCACTCGGCCACTGTTTTGGCCGTCACCTCCTCCGGATGAACCCGAGCGGTATCACCAGCCCCGGAGTACATCCACATGGAGTGGTCACGAGCTTGGAGTGGTTGAATGCGCCGACTGAGTAACACCTCCAGCAGATCCATGCCGGTGACACCTTGGTTGATCAGTTGAACTACCCTCTCGACCAACATGCCCGTCTCCGCCTTCTCCGCGGCAGTCACTTTCAACGAAGATGGAGTCTGAACATGATCAAAAGAGAAAGGGGGAAGTCCAGTCGAGTGGCCTGGGGTCGCGATATCCTGGCAATAGAACCAGGTCGACTGCCAGCCCCTGACCGACTCAGGAAGAGTCATCGAAGGGAAGGAACTCCTCTTCCTCTTCTGAACACCCAGACCCCCACACATCTGGATAACATGGGTTTTCTCGTCGTTCGAGTTCGCTTTCTTCACTGTTTGGGAGCGGATAGTGAAAATGTGCTTAAAAAGACCCCAGTGCGGTCGACACCCCAGGAAATTCTCGCACATGGACACAAGTGCGGCAAGATATGTGATGGTGTTGGGAGTGAAATGATGGAGTTGAGCCCCGAAGAAATTCAAGAAACCTCGAAAGAAGGGGTGTGGAGGAAGCGAGAAGCCGCGGTCGACATGAGTGGCGAGCAGAACACACTCACCTGGTCGCGGCTGTGGCTCCGTTTCCCCCTCCGGCAGCCGCGCAAACTCGTGGACGATCAACCCTAGCTCGGCCATATCGTCCAAGTCTTCCTGCTGAAGTGAGGATCGGATCCAATCTCCCTGGATCCAACCCGACGGCAGCCCCGAGCGCGATGAAGATCCTCGATTCACCTTCTTGCTTTTCGCCGCCCCCGTCGCCTTCTTCGCGCGTTCCAACGCTGCCGTTTTCTCCTTCCCCATGGCGGCGGAGCGGCGGCGTCGAGAGTGGAGAAGCCGGACGAGGTAAAGGAGCAAGAGGAAGAAGAAGGAGAATGGGCACACACAGTGCGGACGCCTCGACCTCGCCGCTTTTAAGGGCCTACTTCCGAGTGGCTGACGCGTGGGTCCGGGCGATCCTGTCAAATCCCTTAACAGTCGCACACGGGATACGTGGCGAAAAAGGTGGCGCGGAAATCGAAACGCCCTACTTATCTACTCCGCTTACCACGGCGCGCTCCGCTTGGCGCGCTTCCACCAAAATTTCGAATCCCGCAAAATCCGGGATCCTCTACAACCGATCACGCCAAAGATTCCATGTCAAAGATAACACTCAACGGATGATATTATAAAACCAGTCGGTCATTTCTAAATCGATCAAGGCGACTGAAACGAAGCCGAAGTTCCAACAACTGGCATCCATTTGGAGATGAAAGCAAGAGCCAGAGCAAGGTCAACTTCAACCTTCTTTTCACTCGGACCTCAATCCATTCGGGGCTAATGATGAGGACATAGACCTGGGATAGGGTAATAGGCCTGACCCATACCTCCTACCTAAGGTCCTTGTCCTAGAAGCAAAGAGGTTCAGGAGTAAATAGAGGGGACCCAACGAAGGTGTCGAATGCAATCCACTCGACCTACCATTCACTCGACGACCCCCCATGTTTATGTCACTCGACCACTAAACCACTCGACGTGCAGAAGACCTAAAGCCACTCCGCGCAGCAACGGTCGGGCATTTACTCTTAGACTTAATAGTCATTTATATTACTTTACTACAAATGTTACCTGTAAAGCTCCTTCTTTATGAACATTGAACTCCTTGTAACGTGGGCTGGCTGGGGTCCTGGCGCACTCTATATAAGCCACCCCCCTCCACTGGCACAAGGGTTCACACCCCCTGTAACACACACGCATATAATCCAGTTGACCGCCTCCGAGATCCGAGACGTAGGGCTGTTACTTCCTCCGAGAAGGGCCTGAACTCGTAAAACTCGTGTGTACAGCTTCTCCATAGCTAGGACCTTGCCTTTACATCCCTACCCACCATTCTACTATCAGACTTAGAACCACGACACTTCCCACAGCACATATTCGCTTCTCCATCTTTGTCCGCACATAATCGTCCAATCTTCCATCCTTGCTAATACGCCTCCCCCCTCTTCCAAAAGCCAAATACTAACAATGGCAGAACTGAGCAGTGTCCGCCGAAAGAGTGGCTGGAATTCGCTCCCCACAGAGGTAATGAAGCTCATTGTTTCGCGTGTGGACAATCTCAGTACCATGCCACTCACCGCATGCTTGTCGAGGCTGTACCGTTTACTCAAAGCCCTCAGGCCGGAGCTTTTTAAGCCAGCTCCTTGCTTGCTGATGCCGCCTGATCTTCAGAAACAGCGTGTCACGCAGCATAACGATCATAGGGTGGCGAGCATCAACCCCCTTGACTGCGATCCGATCCCCGTCACCCTCAACTACATTAACGGTATGTACTAGGTCGGCATGTACACGTCTTGGATGGTGCTCGTTGACGGTCACGGCAGCTGGACGCTCATGGAGGTCTACACCCGGCGATTGATCCCCCTTCCTTCGATTAACACTGAACTGCTTTGGCACCATGGCCCAGAATACTCGGAATCTTACGGTAGCCAACATGATACCAAGTTTGATTTGCTCAAGGTTGTAATCTGCCAAGTGCCCACAAGATCTGCGAATTATAAAGACTTCAGGCTAATTGCATTCTTCAACCGCCATCTCGCCTATCTGACAGGTCACTGCGGTAAGTGGATAAATATGCACGTCCATCGCAGGATCATACATCCTCCACGGTTCTTTGATGCCATTGAACACAAGGGCTTCATTTACGCTGTCGACTCCTATGGCTGGACGTATTGCTGGCGAACTCCAGTCATCGCTACAAACGGCTATTACAGCAGTAAGTTACTTTCCTATGATATCATATGGCTTGCTTATATTACTGTCAACATTTAATGGAAAAATATTCATGCTCATAACATGTTGTTCTTAAGATTGACTACATTAAGAGCCCTTTTTATTTGACTCCAACTTGATATGATGTTGTAGGCTGCCTGGTGTCCCTACCCTTCCTAATCCCAGAACCTTTCAAAGAAAAGCGGCATGGCAGTTGCAGGTGGTTCCTGGCTCGATCAGACGACGGCAAATGATTGATGATCGTTTGCACGTACTGGACATGTTGTTTCACGGAATACAATCACAGTCACTACAAGGTCTTTGAGCAGGATCCCAGCTTCTCTGGGCCTTCAGGAATTTTGACTGGAGGCTGGTAAGTAGCCTTGGTACACACTCTCTGTTTCTCGTACTGGATTATCCGATTAACCAGGAGATAACCGACGGCAAGGATCATGATGGCAGCGCGGTTTTGTTCATCAGGAAAAACTGTGTGTACACAACATACCATGTGCCTCTGCATGCACCATACCCTGATATGTGCCGCCACGCTTTGCAGCCCAAAGTAGGAGAGAGGGTCGCAAGTATCAGACTGTCGGATCATGGGTTCCGCAGACCCTTGAGAGGTTCGAACTCTAGGGTGCGCACGAAGAACTCGTCCTCCCCAGCCTGCGCGCTCACCGAATCCAAGGCCTAGCTAGACGAACCCAACGAACAAGAGACATGGCAGTTTACCCTGGTTCGGGCCACCTTGCGGTGTAATACCCTACTCCAGCTTTGCGGTGGACTGCCTCGAGGGGCTGAGGATGAACTAGTATAGTGGATGAACAACCTCAGGAGGTGAGGTGTTCTTGAGATCGCATGAGCTGGTGAGCTGGTCAGGGGTGGAATTGATCCTCCTACCATGGTGGTGGCTAGTCCTATTTATAGTGCCTTGGTCCTCTTCCCAAATGTAGGCGGGAAGGGATCCCACAACGGCCAAATTCGAAGGGAGACAACTAGTACAAGCTATCCTGACAAAAGTACTCTTCACCTGCAAAAGGCTCTGGTGGTGACGCTGCAGTGGGCTCCGTGATGACCTCCGTCTTGCCGTCCTGGCGGTCTTGGTCTTGTTGCACTGATATGGAAACCTTTGCCTGATTCCTCGGGACCCCGCGTCTGCACTTGCCTCCTTAGCACCAAAGAGGAAACTGGTACACTCCGCCCGCTGGCACCCGCCTGGCCTTGGTCGTCATGGCTCACGTCATCTGAGCCTCGCGAGGTGCACCTTGCATAGATATCTCCGCTCCTCGGGAGCCAGCCTAATGAGGCCGCCCCCCATGGAGGTCTTGGTGTCGTCCTCCTCGCGAGGGTCTTGAGTTGTTGTTGATGAAGTTGGGCCGTACCAGGCCGTTGATGGAGCCACGCCGCGGGCCATAGGCAGGCAAGTCTCGGTACCCCCGTTCCCAGAACGCCGACAGTAGCCCCCGGGCCCAAGGCTCACTTGAGCTTAGCTTCAAGGCGAAGCCAAAGGACAAGTGCGGAGCGCCACGGGCCCCAACCGCCTACGGCCTTGGGTGGCACATGGCGATTGATGGGACGTGGGCGTCTCCGCTTCCCCATGCTACCTCTTGAGCATGCGTTGGTTTTTCCCTTGAAGAGGAAAGGGTAATGCAGCAAAGTAGCGTAAGTATTTCCCTCAGTTTTTGAGAACCAAGGTATCAATCCAGTAGGAGGCCACACGCAAGTCCCTCGTACCTACACAAACAAATAAGAACCTTGCAACCAATGCGATAAAGGGCTTGTCAATCCCTTCACGGCCACTTGCAAAAGTGATATCTGATAGAGATGATAATATTTTTGGTATTTTTATGATAAAGATTGAAAGTAAAGATTGCAAAGTAAAAATTGATTGGAAACTTATATGATGGAAAATAGACCCGGGGGCCATAGGTTTCACTAGTGGCTTCTCTCAAGATAGCATAAGTATTACGGTGGGTGAACAAATTACTGTCGAGCAATTGATATAAAAGTGCATAATTTTGAGAATATCTAGGCATGATCATGTATATAGGCATCACGTCCGTGACAAGTAGACCGACTCTTGCCTACATCTACTACTATTACTCCACACATCGACCGCTATCCAGCATGCATCTAGAGTATTAAGTTCATAAGAACAGAGTAATGCATTAGGTAAGATGACATGATGTAGAGGGATAAACTCAAGCAATATGATATAAACCCCATCTTATTATCCTCGATGGCAACAATACAATACATGTCGTTTCCCTACTGTCACTCGGATCGAGCACCGCATGATTGAACCCAGAGCTAAGCACTTCTCCCATTGCAAGAAAGATCAATCTAGTAGGCCAAACCAAACTGATAATTCGAAGAGACTTGCAAAGATAACCAGTCATACATAAAAGAATTCAGAGAAGATTCAAATATTGTTCATAGATAATCTTGATCATAAACCCACAATTCATTGGATCTCGAAAAACACACCACAAAAAGAGTTACGTCGAATAGATCTCCAAGAAGATCGAGGAGAACTTTGTATTGAGATCCAAAGAGAGAGAAGAAGCCATCTAGCTAATAACTATGGACCCAAAGGTCTGTGGTAAACTACTCACACATCATCGGAGAGGCTATGGTGTTGATGTAGATGCCCTCCGTGATCGATGCCCCCTTCGGCGGAGCGCCGGAAAAGGCCCCAAGATGGGATCTCACGGGTACAGAAGGTTGCGGCGGTGGAAATAGGTTTTCGTGGTGCTCCTCGATGGTTTGGGGGTACGTAGGTATATATAGGAGGAAGAAGTAGGTCGGTGGAGCCACGAGGGGCCCACGAGGGTGGAGGGCGTGCCCAGGGGGGGTAGGCGCACCCCCCTGCCTCGTGGCTTCCTAGTTGATTGCTTAATGTCCACTCCAAGTCCTCTGGATCACGTTTTTTCCAAAAATCACGCTCCCGAAGGTTTCATTCCGTTTGGACTCCGTTTGATATTCTTTTTCTGCGAAACATTGAAATAGGCAAAAAACAGCAATTTGCACTGGGCCTTGGGTTAGTAGGTTAGTCCCAAAAATAATATAAAAGTGTATATATAAGCCCATTAAACATCGAAAACAGAATATATAATAGCATGGAGCAATCAAAAATTATAGATATGTTGGAGACGTATCAAGCATCCCCAAGCTTAATTCATGCTCGTCCTCGAGTAGGTAAATGATAAAAACAGAATTTTTGATGTGGAATGCTACTTAGCATATTTCTCAATGTAATTTTGTTTATTGTGGCATGAATGTTCAGATCCGAAAGGTTCAAGATAAAAGTTTAATGTTGACATAAAAATAATAATACTTCAAGCATGCTAACCAGGCAATTATGTCTTACCAAAATAACATAGCCAAAGAAAGCTTATCCCTACAAAATCATATAGTTTGGCCATGCTTCATTTTCGTCACACAAAATGCTCTCATCATGCACAACCCCAATGACAAGCCAAGCAATTGTTTCATGCTTAGCCTTTTCAAACTCTTTCATCTTTTACGCAATATATGAGCGCGAGCCATGGACATAGCACTATGGGTGGAATAGAATATAATGATTGAGGTTGTGTGAGAAGACAAAAAGGGAGAAAGTCTCACATTGACGCGGCTAATCAACCGGCTATGGAGATGCCCATCAATTGATGTCAATGCAAGGAGTAGGGATTGCCATGCAACGGATGCACTAGAGCTATAAATGTATGAAAGCTCAACAAAAGAAACTAAGTGGGTGTGCATCCAACTTGCTTGCTCACGAAGACCTAGGGCATTTGAGGAAGCCCATCATTGGAATATACAAGCCAAGTTCTATAATGTAAAATTCCCACTAGTATATGAAAGTGACAAAATAGGAGACTCTCTATCATGAAGATCATGGTGCTATTTTGAAGCACAAGTGTGGTAAAAGGATAGTAACATTGTCCCTTCTCTATTTTTCTCTCATTTTTTTATTTGGGACTTTTTCTTTTTTTTCTTTTGGCCTCTTTTTTTTCCTTTTTTTTCTTCGTCTGAGTCTCATCCCGACTTATGGGGGAATCAAAGTCTCCATCATCCTTTCCTCACTTGGGACAATGCTCTAATAATGATGATCATCACACTTTTATTTACTTACAACTCAAAGATTACAACTTAATACTTAGAACAAAATATGACTCTATGTGAATGCCTCCGGCGGTGTACCGGGATATGCAATGAATCAAGAGTGACATGTATGAAAGAATTATAAAGGTGGCTTTGCCACAAATGCGATGTCAACTACATGATCATGCAAAGCAATATGACAATGATTATGCATGTCATAATAAACGGAAAGGTGGAAAGTTGCATGGCAATATATCTCGGAATGACTATGGAAATGCCATAATAGGTAGTTATGGTGGCTATTTTGAGGAAGAAATAAGGAGGCTTATGTGTGATAGACCGTATCATATCACGGGGTTTGGATGCACCGGCGAAGTTTGCACCAACTCTCAATGTGAGAAAGGGCAATGCACGGTACCGAAGAGGCTAGCAGTGATGGAAGGGTGAGAGTGCGTATAATCCATGGACTCAACATTAGTCATAAAGAACTCACAAACTTATTGCAAAAATCTACAACTCATCAAAACCAAGCACTACGCGCATGCTCCTAGGGGGATAGATTGGTAGGAAAAGACCATCGCTCGTCCCCGACCGCCACTCATAAGGAAAGCAATCAAAGAACACCTCATGCTTCAAATTTGTCACACTACGTTTACCATACGTGCATGCTACGGGACTTGCAAACTTCAACAAAAGTATTTCTCAATTTCACAATTACTCAACTAGCACACCTCTAATATTACCACCTTTATATCTCAAAACAACTATCAAGTATCAAACTTCTCTTAGTATTCAATGCACTTTGTAAATTACCATGCTGTTCTAAAGGACTCTCAAAATAATATAAGTGAATCATGAGAGACCAATAATTTCTATAAAATAAAACCACCACCGTGCTCTAAAAGATATAAGTGAAGCACTAGAGCAAAATTGTTTAGCTCAAAAGATATAAGTGAAGCACATAGAGTATTCTAATAAATTCCGATTAATGTGTGTCTCTCTCAAAATGTGTGTACAGCAAGGATGACTATGGAGAACTAAAAAGCAAATACTCAAATCATACAAGATGCTCCAAGCAAAACACATATCATGTGGTGAATAAAAATATAGCTCCAAGTAAAGTTACCGATGGACGAAGACAAAAGAGGGGATGCCTTCTGGGGCATCCCCAAGCTTAGGCTTTTGGGTTGTCCTTAGATTTTACCATGGGGTGCCTTTGGCATCCCCAATCTTAGGCTCTTGCCACTCCTTGTTCCATAATCCATCAAATCTTTACCAGAAACTTGAAAACTTCACAACACAAAACTTAACAGAAAATCTCGTGAGCTCCGTTAGCGAAAGAAAACAAAACACCACTTCAAGGTACTGTAATGAAATCATTCTTTATTTATATTGGTGTTAAACCTACTGTATTCCAACTTCTCTATGGTTCACAAACTCAATTACTAGCCATAGATTCATCAAAATAAGCAAACAACACACAAAAACAGAATCTGTCAAAAACAGAACAGTCTGTAGTAATCTGTAACTAACGCAAACTTCTGGAACTGCAAAAATTCTAAAATAAATTGCTGGACGTGAGGAATTTATCTATTAATCATCTGCAAAAATAATAAACTAAATAGCACTCTCCATTAAAAAGTTGTAGCTAATATCGTGAGTGCTAAAGTTTCTGTTTTTACAGCAAGATCGCAAAGACTTCCCCCAAGTCTTCCCAAAGGTTCTACTTGGCACAAACACTAATTAAAACACAAAACCACATCTAAACAGAAGCTAGATGGATTATTTATTACTAAACATAACCAAAAAGCAAAAACAAAAATAAAATTGGGTTGCCTCCCAACAAGCGCTATCGTTTAACGCCCCTAGCTAGGCATAAAGGCAAGGATAGATCTAAGTATTATCATCTTTGGCATTTATCTTTTTAATGGAGTTATGCTCGGATCCGGGAGGTTCCTTACGTTTCCCTTCATGCTCGGAGACTTTTAGATCTAAAGCATCCAACCGCTTATTGCAAAGTGTAATCAAAGTATTCATGTGGTGAAGGTTCCCTCCAACACTTTAAGAGGCTCAATAGACTTTTGCAATTCGCATAATTTCTCTAAGATTCGGGTTCCCTCTTGAGTAGGAGGTGGTCCCTTTTGTGGAGGAAGTACTCCTACTATCCCCTCTATAATTTCATAAGCAACACTGGGATCAACATCAATAAAATTCCCTTTGGCGGCAAAATCAAGGAGTTGTCTATGGGATATGGTTAGCCCGATAAAAAAATTGTGAAGTAAAATCTTGAAGTCTCCTTCTATAGTGCAACCACGATAGGATTCTATCATCCTATACCAAGCATCTTTTAAGTTTTCTCCTTGTCTTTGTTTGAAGTGGAGGACTTCAAAACTGGGTGACGAAGGAGTAGATAAAGGACTAGCCATAACGGCACACGGGACACAAGGGGCAAGCGAAGAAAGGCGAACGGAAAGATAGGGCGAATAAAACGGCAAGGGTGAAGTGGGGGAGAGGAAAACGAGAGGCAAATGGCAAATAATGTAATGCGAGGGGTAAGAGTTTGTGATGGGTACTTGGTATGTCTTGACTTGTGCGTAGACTCCCCATCAACGGTGCTAGAAATCCTTCTTGCCACCTCTTGAGAATGCGTTGGTTTTTCCCTTGAAGAGGAAAGGGTGATGCAGCAAAGTAGCGTAAGTATTTCCCTCAGTTTTTGAGAACCAAGGTATCAATCCAGTAGGAGGCCACATGCAAGTCCCTCGTACCTACACAAACAAATAAGAACCTTGCAACAAACGCGATAAAGGGGTTGTCAATCCCTTCACGGCCACTTGCAAAAGTGAGATCTGATAGAGATGATAATATTTTTGGTATTTTTTTGATAAATTTTGAAAGTAAAGATTGCAAAGTAAAAATATATTGGAAACTTATATGATGGAAAATAGACCTGGGGACCATAGGTTTCACTAGTGGCTTCTCTCAAGATAGCATAAGTATTACGGTGGGTGAACAAATTACTGTCGAGCAATTGATAGAAAAGTGCATAATTATGAGAATATCTAAGCATGATCGTGTATATAGGCATCACGTCCGTGACAAGTAGACCGACTCCTGCCTGCATCTACTACTATTACTCCACACATCAACCGCTATCCAGCATGCATCTAGAGTATTAAGTTCATAAGAACAGAGTAACGCATTAGGTAAGATGACATGATGTAGAGGGATAAGCTCAATCAATATGATATAAACCCCATCTTTTAATCCTCGATGGCAACAATACAATACATGTCGTTTCACCTACTGTCACTAGGATTGAGCACCGCATGATTGAACCCAAAGCTAAGCACTTCTCCCATTGCAAGAAAGATCAATCTAGTAGGCCAAACCAAACTGATAATTCGAAGAGACTTGCAAAGATAACCAATCATACATAAAAGAATTCAGAGAAGATTAAAATATTGTTCATAGATAACCTTGATCATAAACCCACAATTCATCGGATCTCGACAAACACACCGCAAAAATAGTTACATCGAATAGATCTCCAAGAAGATCGAGGAGAGCTTTGTATTGAGATCCAAAGAGAGAGAAGAAGCCATCTAGCTAATAAGTATGGACCCGAAGGTCTATGGTAAACTACTCACACATCATCGGAGAGGCTATGGTGTTGATGTAGATGCCCTCCGTGATCGATGCCCCCTCCGGTGGAGCGCCGGAAAATGCCCCAAGATGGGATCTCACGGGTACAGAAGGTTGCGGCGGTGGAAATAGGTTTTTGTGGTGCTCTTCGATGGTTTGGGGGTACGTAGGTATATATAGGAGGAAGAAGTAGGTCGGTGGAGCCACGAGGGGCCCACGAGGGTGCGCCCAGGGGGTAGGCGCGCCCCCTTCCTCGTGGCTTCCTCGTTGATTGCTTGACATCCACTCCAAGTCCTCTGGATCACGTCTGTTCCAAAAATCACGCTCTCGAAGGTTTCATTCCGTTTGGACTCCGTTTGATATTCTTTTTTTGCGAAACCTGAAATAGGCAAAAAACAACAATTTGCACTAGGCCTTGGGTTAATAGGTTGGACCCAAAAATAATATAAAAGTGTATAAATAAGCCCATTAAACATCCAAAAAAGAATATATAATAGCATGGAGTAATCAAAAATTATAGATATGTTGGAGACGTATCACCCCACGCGGCCTCGGCAACCGCTTGACTTGACGAGACCCTGCTGCATGCAGAAAAATCATCATTACGTGCGATCGTGGAGGCCGGCGGTTGGCTTCTTCTTGGCTATAAATGAGGAAAGGGGCGGAGCCCCCTTTGCTCATCTCCTTTTTCTCGCCGCCCGCTTCTTCTTCTTCCTCCTCCCCTCGCTGTCTTGCTATAACTCTCATGGCGCAGATAAGGAGATTTTCCGCGGTGGAGAAGGGGAAGGCCCCCCGCGAGGAGCCTGAACTGCTCCCACCAAAGAAGAGGTCCAGGCGTCCTCACGACACCGGGGAGAGGCAGGAAGTGACGCGGCCCTGGTACGAGCGGCCACCGCCTGGTTTCCTGCTCCCTCTGTACGCCCAGGCGTAAGGCTCAGGAGAGGGCGGCAGCGCCCCGCGCCGCGCGGGCTACGGCCGAGGTGACCAGCTTGGGGCCGTGTGACCGGTGAAAGATCGTGGATGTCGCCTAGAGGGGGGGTGAATAGGCGATTTAAAATAATTACGGTTGAGGGTTGAACAAATGCGGAATAAACCTAGCGGTTAATTTGTCAAGCACAAAACCTACAACAACTAGGCTCACCTATGTGCACCAACAACTTATGCTAAGCAAGAAAAACTACTTAGGTGATAGCAAGATATATGACAAGAAACAATATGGCTATCACAAAGTAAAGTGCATAAGTAAAGGGCTCGGGTAAGAGATAACCAAGGCACGCAGAGACGACGATGTATCCCGAAGTTCACACCCTTGCGGATGCTAATCTCCGTTTGGAGCGGTGTGGAGGCACAATGCTCCCCAAGAAGCCACTAGGGCCACCGTAATCTCCTCATGCCCTCGCACAATGCAAGATGCCGTGATTCCACTAAGGGACCCTTGAGGGCGGTCACCGAACCCGTACAAATGGCAACCCTTGGGGGCGGTCACCGAACCCGTACACTTTGGCAACCCTTGGGGGCGGTCACCGGAACCCGTCAAATTGCTCGGGGCGATCTCCACAACCTAATTGGGGACCCCGACGCTTGCCCGGAGCTTTACACCACAATGATTGAGCTCCGAACACCACCAACCGTCTAGGACGCCCAAGCACCCAAGAGGAACAAGCTCAAGGGTACCAAGCACCCAAGAGTAATAAGCTTCTCAACTTGTAACTTCCACGTATCACCGTGGAGAACTCAAACCGATGCACCAAATGCAATGGAAAGGGCACACGGAGTGCCCAAGTCCTTCTCTCTCAAATCCCACCGAAGCAACTAATGCTAGGGAGGAAAATGAGAGGAAGAACAAGAAGGAGAACACCAAGAACTCCAAGATCTAGATCCAAGGGGTTCCCCTCACATAGAGGAGAAAGTGATTGGTGGAAATGTGGATCTAGATCTCCTCTCTCTTTTCCCTCAAAAACTAGCAAGAATCCATGGAGGGATTGAGAGTTAGCAAGCTCGAAGAAGGTCAACAATGGGGGAAGAACACGAGCTCAAAGGATAAGGTTCATTGGGGAAGAAGACCCCCTTTTATAGGAGGGGGAAAATCCATCTGTTATGCTCACAGCCTGCACCGAGCGGTACTACCGCTCCTACGAGCGGTACTACCGCTAGGGCGGCAGAAGCCCAATGAAACAACACTACAAACGGGCAACAGGGCGGTACTACTGCAGGAGCGGTCCTACCGCCTGCCCTTGCGGAACTACCGCGCGACCACGGAAGTAAAAATAACTGCCACGCCTACAACCGCTGGAGCTAGCTACGAGAAAAAGGCGGCACGGTACTACCGCTCACAGGGAGCGGTACTACCGCGCAAGGGCGGATGTAAAAAATTACATCCGCGCCTACTACCGCACGCAATCAGCGATAGGATGCGAGGCAGCGGTACTACCGCTCACCAGGAGCGGTACTACCACGTAGGACGCAGAAGTAAAAAATTACTTTCGCCCCTACTTCCGTGCACGCCAGCGTTCTAGGCTAGAGGCAGCGGTACTACCGCTCACAGGAGCGGTACTACCGCTGGCCCCTGCGGTACTACCGCTCCCTTGAGCAGTACTACCGCACGCCACAGAGGCTTTAGCACTTGGATGCCTTCAAAACGCAGCTAAAGACAACAGATGGATCCAATAAAACCAGAACTGCCATAACTTCTGCAAATGAGCTTCGAATTGAGCAAACTCAAGCTTGTTGGATACAAGACAACGAGTGGCATCAAAACAGCGACACATAGAGGAGTGAAACCTCCAACAGAGAAGAACCGGCATAACCTCCAACATCGAAAACATCATAGAAGATGCAAGTGAACTCCGTTTTCGATGAACTCAAGCTTGTCATCAAGATGACCATAAGCTCTAAGACTCACAAAGAGAACCAAACAAGAACCAAGAAACATGATGGAAGGATGCAATGGTTTGAGCTCTCGACGAACGATACGATCAAGCTACTCACTTGAGAGCCCCCCTTGATAGTACGGCTATCGATCCTATAACCCGGTCTCCCAACAACCACCATGAGACCGGTAAAATAGAAAACCTATCAAGGGCAAACCTTTGTCTTGCACATGGTCCACTTGAGCTAGATGAACATGATCTTGACTCCCTCAAGTTGGACCACCTTTCTTGATTGCGTTGGCTCGATGAAGACTAGTTGATTGCTCCCCCATACTCCACTATGGGTGAGCCACTCTTCCGCACATTTTCACAAGTCCATTGTCACCACAATGGACGACAAGCTTCAAGCATTTGATCTCTTCGTGATGCTTCCTTGAACTTGCACACCGCAACCTAACCCCACAAAGAACTCTCACGAAGATCATGGGTTAGTACACAAAGCACAATGGACAATGCTTACCATACCATGGGATCACTTGATCCCTCTCAGTACATCTTCTACGCTTTGTGAGTTGATCAACTTGATTCACTCTTGACTTAGTCTTGATCAACCTAGAATCTTTCCAACTCTCTTCATTTGGATGATGTCTTGAAGGTAAACATGAATGATCACACAATCTTCTTCAAGACATGCTTGCAATAAGCTCAACTCTCACATGACCAATCTTTGGATAATTCCTTAATAGCACATTGGTCAACACAAACTCTCCTTGAAACCAACACATGTACTCCAAGAAAAGCCTATGGACAAAACCTTCAAATATAACACAAGGCAACCATTAGTCCATAGAGATTGTCGTCAATTACCAAAACCAAACATGGGGGCACCACATGTTGTTTCAACCGGCCATCCCGCGAACCCACGCCGAGGGCTCCTCGTGCGAGTTTGTGACATGGGCAGCGATGCCGCCGCGCTCTTGGATCCAGTTCCCGCGGTTCTTCACCGAGGAGATGCCACCGAGGGGGCCACTTGAGCTGTGGTTGCAGCACGCCGGGTGCTGCAGTCTGGCCACAGCGGCGGAGGTCGAGGTTCTCTCCCCGGGCAAGATCTTCGTGACACAAGGATGGGGCGAGGTTGCCCGCGCCTGCCGCGCGGAGGGGGCCCTCGCCATCCATTTCGAGTATGATGGCGCCTCCATGCTGTTCTTCAAGGTCTTCGACGAGGAAGGCCGCCGCCTGGAGTGCTACCCCAGGGGAGGCCGCCAGCATGGCACGGCAGTGGGCGTCAAGCCTGCTTCTGGTTCTGCCAACAGCTCCTCCAGTAGCAGCGACGACTCCTGGGAGTCCAGCGACTCTCCCGAGCCCAGCAAGTCCCCAGAGTCAAGCAACGATAGCTACGTGCCCTCGAGCTCTCGCCTTACCCGGAGTGCGGCTACGACGTCCACCCGTCGTCGATGATGATCTGGATGGGGTCGGTGCCGGCCTCACGTGGCCCACTGTTGATGATGGCGTCGGCGGCGATGCCCGTAGTCAGGGCCCCCGAGGTCCTTCTTCTTTTGTTCCCTGCGAGGAATCGAGACGAACCCCATGGGGGTATGTAAAGAACTTGTAATGCTTTTGCTCTAATGTTTTATATTCCTATTATAAGGTTGTGATACGTCTCCGTCGTATCTATAATTTTTGATTGTTCCATGCCAATATTCTACAACTTTCATAAACTTTTGGCAACTTTTTATACTATTTTTGGGACTAACAAATTGATCCAGTGCCCAGTGCCAGTTCCTGTTTGTTGCATGTTTTTTGTTTCGCAGAAAAGCCATATCAAACGGAGTCCAAATGGGATAAAAACTGACGGAGATTTTTTTTGGAATATATGTGATTTTTGGGAAGAAGAATCAACGCGATACGATGCCCGAGGGGGCCACGAGGTAGGGGGCGCGCCCTGGACCCTCGTGGCCGCCCTGTAGGGCGGTTGGAGCCCTTCTTTCGCTGCAAGAAAGCTAATTTCTGGATAGAGATTGTGTCCAAAATTCAGCCCAATCGGAGTTACGGATCTCCGGTTATAAAAGAAACGGTGAAAGGCAGAATCTGGGAGCGCAGAAACAGAGAGAGACAGATCCAATCTCGGAGGGGCTCTCGCCCCTCCCCCGCCATGGATACAATCGACCAGAGGGGAAACCCTTCTCCCATCTAGGGAGAAGTTCAAGGAAGAAGAAAAAGAAGGAGGGGGGCTCTCTCCCCCTCGCTTCCGGTGGCACCGGAACGCTGCCGGGGCCATCATCATCACCGCCATCTACACCAACAACTTCACCGCCATAATCACCAACTCTTCCCCCCTCTATTCAGCAGTGTAACCCCTCTTTTACCCGCTGTAATCTCTACTTAAACATGGTGCTCAACGCTATATATTATTTCCCAATGTTGTATGGTTATCCTATGATGTTTGAGTAGATCTGTTTTGTCCTATGGGTTAATTGATGATCGTGATTGGTTTGAGTTGCATGTTTTATTATTGGTGCTGTCCTACGGTGCTCTCCATGTCGCGCAAGCGTGAGGGATTCCCGCTGTAGGGTGTTGCAATATGTTCATGATTCGCTTATAGTGGGTTGCGTGAGTGACTGAAACACAAACCCGAGTAAGGGGGTTGTTGCGTATGGGATAAAGGGGACTTGATGCTTTAATGCTATGGTTGGGTTTTACCTTAATGATCTTTAGTAGTTGCGGGTGTTTTCTAGAGTTCCAATCATAAGTGCATATGGTCCAAGAAGAGAAAGTATGTTAGCTTATGCCTCTCCCTCAAATAAAATTGCAATAGTGATTACGGGTCTAGTTATCGATTGCCTAGGGACAAATAACTTTCTCGTGACAAAAAGCTCTTTACTAAAACTAACTTAGTTATTTCTTTATCTAAACAACCCCTACTTTTACTTACGCGCTCTTTATTATCTTGCAAACTTATCCAACAACACCTACAAAGTACTTCTAGTTTCATACTTGTTCTAGGTAAAGCGAACGTTAAGCGTGCGTAGAGTTGTATCGGTGGTCGATAGAACTTGAGGGAATATTTGTTCTACCTTTAGATCCTTGTTGGGTTCGACACTCTTACTTATCGAAAGAGGCTAGATCCCCTATACTTGTGGGTTACAAGACCTTTTTCTGGCGCCGTTGCCGGGGAGTCATAGCGTGGGGTGAATATTCTCGTGTGTGCTTGTTTGCTTTATCACTAAGTATTTTTTATTTGTTGTTCTTAGTTGTTCTCTATCTTTAGTTATGGATATGGAACACGAAATACCAAAAAAATTAGGTTTACTTGCTACTCATGGAGATGGGGAACCTCCTAAAACGCTCGATGCTGGTTATGTGAAAAATATTATGTACTACTTTGATAATCCTGAGAAAACCCCATTCAATTATGTAATGGGAGACACGTTGGATCAATGTGAATACTTTAGGGATTATCGCTTGACTCAAAAAGGGAAACTATTATGGGATCAAATTCATATGTTGCATTGGTATGCTCGGGAACTATGCTTGAGATATGATTATACTTGTTGCTCTAGGATGAAGGATCCACACCTTCCCTTTTCATGCAACTTTAATGATGATAAAACCTTGGCTTCTTATGCTAATGGTATATATGATTACTATGATGTGGAACAAATAGAAGAATTCGTTGCTTTTATGGGTGCTTATGAATTTGAATCTTTGTATAAAGAGTTTGAAGATTTTGATGATTGAGTTTATAGACCTAAAAATTTAGCTATCCTTAAATATTGCTATGAGAATTATGAATTCAATTCCGATATAGATGATTTTATTGAGAGAGTCTCCGCTATCCAAGAAGAGGCTAATATTTTGCAGGAGTCTATGGAAGAAGGAATTGATGAAACTGTGAGCACATTGGATGAAAAAGATGATGTGGAGAGCGAAGAACAAAAGGAGGAAGAGCGGATTAGCCACCCGTGCCCACCTTCTAATGAGAGTAACTCTTCAACTCATACATTATTTAATTTCCCTTCGTGCTTACCAAAGGATGATTGCTATGATGACTGTTATGAACCCGTTGATTCTTTTGAAATATCCCTTTTGGATGATGCTTGCTATGCTTGTGGCCAAGATGCCAATATGAATTATGCTTATGGAGATGAACTTGCTATAGTTCCTTATGTTAAACATGAAATTGTTGCTATTGCACCCACACATAATAGTCCTATTATCTTTTTGAATTCTCCAAACTACACTATATGGGTTGCGTTTTACTACTACACATGATGATTTTGATAGGTATAAAATGCATGTTCTTGCTGCTCCCACTTGCAATTATTATGAGAGAGGAACTATATCTCCACCTCTCTATGTTTCCCACATGATAAAATTGCAAGCAACTGTTTATACTATGCATTGGCCTTTACTATGTGTGCATGAATTGTTCTTTTAGGACATGCCGATGCATAGGAAGAGAGTTAGACTTCGTTGTTGCATGATATATGTTACTTTGTGCTTACTACTAAATCACAAATCACTGTTAATTAAAATTGGCTTTGATATACCTTGGGATCCAGGTGGATCCATTACTTGAGCACTATATGCCTAGCTTAATGGCTTTAAAGAAAGCGCTGCCAGGGAGACAACCCGGAAGTTTTAGAGAGTCAATTATTTCTGTTGTGTTCTTTTATAAAGTTTAAAAACAAAAAAAATAAAGAGGGGAACCTAAATTTTTTTCAAAAAAGGAAAGTGAAAGTGAGAAAGACGAGCATTGTTAAAGTGGGAGCTAGCCTTGAACTTTGTTCATGCTCACGGAAACTTTGTGAATCTTGATTACAGAAACTTTTCAACAAAAATAATTATCCCCTTGTACAATTCCATTGTATTCTAAAAATAATGTGCCAAGGTTTGCCTTTAGGATGTTTACGATGCTTGTTGGTTTGTACGGTGCAGGACAGAAACTTTGGCTGTAGTGCGCGATTTTACATTTTTTACTGGAACGTCAAATGGTTCTGAAACTTTTTGAACTGTCTTTATATACAAATTTTTTATTTTTCCGAATTTTTGTAGAATTTTTGGAGTACCAGAGGTATGGTGAATGTTCAGATTATTACAGACTGTTCTGTCTTAGACAGATTCTGTTTTTGATGCATAGTTTGCTTGTTTTGATGAAACTATCAATTTCTATCAGTGGATTAAGCCATGGAAAAGTTATATTACAGTTGCTATAATGCAAAAACAAAATATGAATTGGTTTGCAACAGTTCTTAGAGTAGTGATTTGCTTTATTATACTAACGGATCTTACCAAGCTTTCTGTTGAGTTTTGTGTGGATGAAGTGTTCGAAGATCGAGGATGTCTCGATGTGAGGAGAAGAAGGAGAGGCAAGAGGTCAAGCTTGGGTATTCCCAAGGCACCCCAATTAAATATTCAAGGAGACTCAAGCGTCTAAGCTTGGGGATGCCCCGGAAGGCATCCCATCTTTCTTCAACAAATATCGGTATGTTTTTGGATTCGTTTCGTTCATGCGATATGTGCAAATCTTGGAGCATCTTTTGCATTTAGTTTTCACTTTTTCTTTTATGCAAAATGCTGGTATGAGATAGTCCTTGGTTGATTTATAGAAATCTCTTTGCACTTCACTTATATCTTTTGAGTATGGCTTTATAGAATGCTTCATGTGCTTCGCTTATATCATTTGAAGTTTGGATTGCCTGTTTCTCTTCACATAGATAACCACCATTTGTAGAATGCTCTTTTGCTTCACTTATATTTGTTAGAGCGTGGGCATATCTTTTGTAGAAAGAATTAAACTCTCTTGCTTCACTTATATCTATTTAGAGAGTTGACAGGAATTGGTCACTCACATGGTTAGTCATAAAATCCTACATAAAACTTGTAGATCACTGAATATGATATGTTTGATTCCTTGCAATAGTTTTGCGATATAAAGGTGGTGATATTAGAGTCGTGCTAGTTGAGTAATTGTGAAATTGAGAAATACTTGTGTTGAGGTTTGCAAGTCCCATAGCATGCATGTATGGTAACCGTTGTGTGACAAATTTGAAGCATGAGGTGTTTCTTTGATTGTCTTCCTTATGAGTGGCGGTCGGGGACGAGCGATGGTCTTTTCCTACCAATCTATCCCCCTAGGGGTATGCGTAGTAGTACTTTGCTTCGAGGCCTAATAAACTTTTGCAATAAGTATATGAGTTCTTTATGACTAATGTGAGTCCATGGATTATACGCACTCTCACCCTTCCATCATTGCTAGCCTCTTCGGTGTCGTGCATTGACCTTTCTCACCTCGAGAGTTGGTGCAAACTTCGCCGGTGCATCCAAACCCCGTGATACGATACGCTCTATCACACATAAGCCTCATTATATCTTCCTCAAAACAGCCACCAGACCTACCTATCATGGCATTTCCATAGCCATTCCGAGATATATTGCCATGCAACTTCCATCATCATCATATACATGACTTGAGCATTTATTGTCATATTGCTTTGCATGATCGTAAGATAGCTAGCATGATGTTTTCATGGCTTGTCCATTTTTTTATGTCATTGCTATGCTAGATCATTGCACATCCCGGTACACCGCCAGAGGCATTCATATAGAGTCATATCTTTGTTCTAGTATCAAGTTGTAATATTGAGTTGTAAGTAAATAAAAGTGTGACGATCATCATTATTAGAGCATTGCCCCGAGAAAAAAGAGAGGCCAAAGAAGCCTAAATAAAAAGGGGTCCAAAGAAGCCCGCCAAAAGAAAAAAAAAGAAGAAAAGGGGCAATGTTACTATCCTTTTACCACACTTGTGCTTCAGAGTAGCACCATGTTCTTCATATAGAGAGTCTCTTGAGTTATCACTTTCATATACTAGTGGGAATTTTCATTATAGAACTTGGCTTGTATATTCTGATGACGGGCTTCCTCAAATGCCCGAGGTCTTCGTGAGCAAGTTGGATGCACACCCACTTAGTATCCAGTTTGAACTTTCATACACTTATAGCTATTAGTGCATCCGTTGCATGGCAATCCTACTCCTCACATTGACATCAATTGATGGGCATCTCCATAGCCCGTTGATTAGCCGCATCGATGTGAGACTTTCTCCTTTTTATTCTTCTCCACACAACCTCCACCATCATATTCTATTCCACCTGTAGTGCTATATCCATGGCTTACGCTCATGTATTGCGTGAGGGTTGAAAAAGCTGAAGCGCGTTAAAAAGTATGAACCAATTGCTCGGCTCGTCTTGTCATCGGGGTTGTGCATGATGGGAGCATTTTGTGTGACGAAAATGAAGCATGGCCAAACTATATGATTTTGTAGCGATGAGCTTTCTTTGGCTATGTTATTTTGAGAGGCATAATTGCTTGTTTGGTATGCTTGAAGTATTATTGTCTTAATGTCAAATGAAAGACTATTGCTTTGAATCACTCGTGTCTTAATATTCATGCCATGATTAGATACATGATCAAGATTATGCTAGGTAGCATTCCACATCAAAAATTATCTTTTTTATCATTTACATACTCGAGGACGAGCAGGAATTAAGCTTGGGGATGCTGAAACGTCTCCATCATATCTATAGTTTTTGATTGTTCCATGTCAATATTCTACAACTTTCATATACTTTTGGCAACTTTTATACTATTTTTGGGACTAACATATTGATCCAGTGCCCAGTGCCAGTTCCTGTTTGTTGCATGTTTTTTGTTTCGCAGAATATCCATATCAAACGGAGTCCAAACGGGATAAAAACTGACGGAGTTTTTTTTGGAATATATGTGATTTTTGGGAAGAAGAATCAACGCGATACGATGCCCGAGGGGGCCACGAGGCAGGGGCGCGCCCTAGGGGGTCAGGCGCGCCCTGGACCCTTGTGGCCACCCCGTAAGGCGGTTGGAGCCCTTCTTTCGCCGCAATAAAGCTAATTTCCGGATAGAGATCGTGTCCAAAATTCAGCCCAATCGGAGTTACGGATCTCCGGTTATAAAAGAAACGGTGAAAGGCAGAATCTGGGAGCGCAGAAACAGAGAGAGACAGAGAGACAAATCCAATCTCGGAGGGGCTCTCGCCCCTCACACACCATGGAGACCATGGACCAGAGTGGAAACCCTTCTCCCATCTAGGGAGAAGGTCAAGGAAGAAGAAGAAGGAGGGGGCTCTCTCCCCTCGCTTCCGGTGGCACCGGAACGCCGCAGGGGCCATCATCATCACCACCATCTACACCAACAACTTCACCGCCATCATCACCAACTCTTCCCCCTCTATGCAGCGGTGTAACCCCTCTTTTACCCACTATAATCTCTACTTAAACATGGTGCTCAACGCTATATATTATTTCCCAATGATGTATGGCTATCCTATGATGTTTGTGTAGATCCGTTTTGTCCTATGGGTTAATTGATGATCGTGATTGGTTTGAGTTGCATGTTTTATTATTGGTGCTGTCCTATAGTGCTATCTGTGTCGCGCAAGCGTGAGGGATTCCCGCTATAGGGTGTTGCAATACGTTCATGATTCGCTTATAGTGGGTTGCGTGAGTGACTGAAACACAAACCTGAGTAAGGGGGTTGTTGTGTATGGGATAAAGGGGACTTGATGCTTTAATGCTATGGTTGGGTTTTACCTTTATGATCTTTAGTAGTTGCGGATGCTTGCTAGAGTTCCAATCATAAGTGCATATGATCCAAGAAGAGAAAGTATGTTAGCTTATGCCTCTCTCTCAAATAAAATTGCAATAGTGATTACCAGTCTAGTTATCGATTGCCTAGGGACAAATAACTTTCTCGTGACAAAAAGCTCTTTACTAAAACTAACTTAGTTAATTCTTTATCTAAACAGCCCCTAGTTTTACTTATGCGCTCTTTATTATCTTGCAAACTTATCCAACAACACCTACAAAGTACTTCTAGTTTCATACTTGTTCTAGGTAAAGCGAACGTTAAGCGTGTGTAGAGTTGTATCGGTGGTCGATAGAACTTGAGGGAATATTTGTTCTATCTTTAGATCCTTGTTGGGTTCGACACTCTTACTTATCGAAAGAGGCTACAATTGATCCCCTATACTTGTGGTTTATCAGGTTGCGGTTGCGTATCCTGCTTCGGGATTGTTCCCCCTTTTCGTCCTCGTGGTAGCTTAGCGCTCTACGCCGACAGGTCCCAGTCCCCAGGCAAGCTTCGACCGTCGCTGGTATGCCAGGTCACGATGCCATGGTCAAGGCCAGGAGGTGAGCGGCCCAAGGTCCGGTAAGAGCTCCTGAGGCGCGATGCTCAAGAGGTCCCCTTTGGTGCGCAAGCAGCTTCCTGAAGGCCGAAAAGGAAGGCGACATTGCCAGAGCATGGTTGCGAGAGTCGACAATTCTAGACAGCGGCGTCGCGCTAACATGAGTAGGTGACTTATCTTAACGAGCCCGAGGTAATTCTTTCGCGCGGCGCCGGACTTGTGTTCTAGCGGTGGTGCTACCAGGTAGGCTTACGCTGGCTTCCCCTTTCCTCGCTCATCTAAGTGCTCTACGTCCTCGCGTCCTGGCCCTCGAGCGAAGCTCAGCCGCCGCTGGTATGCCAGGTCGTGATGCCGTGGTCAAGGCCAGGGGGTGAGGGCTGGAGAGTCAGTAGGAGCTCCTGAGGAGCGATGCTCGGGAGCCCCCCTTTAACGTGCAAGCGAGTCGCGTGAAAAGGGGCGGCTCTAGCGGGGCCACCCGTAGCTAAGCTCTGGAGATTCTTGTAGGTTAGTCCGAGGGGGGAGCATACCTTATAATAACGTTTTCTGTATCGCCGCTGATCTTTCCGCAAGAAGATGAAGGCACTGAGGATCTGGTGAGGTGACGTGCGCAGGGCGGGCCACGAGCCAGAGCTCGATCTCTCAGGTTTATCAGCATTGTAGGGACGGGCTGAAGCACAAGCGCCGTGCCAGCATGTGTAGCCCCCGTTGCGGGATGAGCGGGAGGTGGGTCAGTAACACGGGAGGCCGTGAAGGGCGACAAGCAAACAGCTGTCAGCAGAAATCATATTATGGAAGGAGCTAGAGCTAGCTCTGAATAGATGCAAGAACAATACATGCCACATGGACAGACCCACGCGGCTTGGGGATGATGCAGCCCAAGGGGCGCCCCCAACAGAGTAAATTAAAAATGCGAAAGGGTACATGTCGCAGGGACAGGCCCATGCAACCTGGGGATGATGCAACCCGAGGGGCGCCCCCAACTGAACAAACTAGAAAATGTCACCTGGCTCCGTTGCTGAAGAGATGTTGTAGTAGCTGAAGACGCGTGCTGAAGAAGTCGTTCCTCACGAGTCGCCGGGGTCCTGAACCTCGGGGGGGCTCAGGAGGCTCGGGAGGTTCGCGAAGAACCATCGCCATCTCCGCCAGGACCGCGTGGTGCCTGGCCTCCCGAGCCGCCATGATGCTTCGTAGGTGGCGCCGGAAGGACAATCGCGTTCGGCAGGCTGAAGGGCATGCGAACGTAGCTATGAGGTGGGCTCTCACACCGTCCAGTGCGAGAGGGCCAGAAGCGCTCCTGGGATGCGGCCCTATTGAGCGCTGGAATGTTGACGCAGACACGCCGCTCGTTGTCCTCGCCAGGACAAGGAGATGTGCCAGGTGGTGGGCGGCGGTCACACGCATGGCTCTTGCCTCTTGATGCTCTTCGGTCGCCTTGGTGATGAACTCCTGAGCACCCGGCACCCGTGCCTTGTGCCCTTGTGAGGGAAGTGTGCGATGAAGCATGCCTCCATGTGGTGCCTGAGCGCCTCCCTCGTGACATTGGCTAAGTCAAAGGCCCTCCAGAAGAGAGCCCTTGAGCCCAGCCCGAGGAGGGCGCCAGGCGCGCCTTCCTATGCGAGAGAGGGAGGCGCCCCGTCCGTGGGTGCAGGTCCTGAGGTGGTGCTGCTAGAGACACCAATCTCCTGAGGTTCTTGGCGGAGCAGCTGCTTCTTCTTCTTGGGGACAGCCTCAGGAGGGTAGATGGCACCCTCTTTGTCTGGGTCTTCGACCGCCGCAGCCTGGTAGGCGCGCTCGAGGGAGCACACCACGTCCTTCGCCTCGCAGGCGATCGTGATGATGTCATGGTTCCCTGGCATCTTGAGGACATTGTAGCCGTGATGGGTCGCCGCCATGAAATTTGCCAAGGTTGGGTACCCAAGGATGGCGTTGTACGGCAGGCGGATGTGGGCGACGTCGAAGTCAATGAGCTCTGTGCGGTAGTTGTCACGTTGGCCGAAGGTGACAGGGAGGCGGATCTACCCTATCGGGGTGGTGGAGCCATCGGTCACTCCTGAGAAAGGCTTGGTGGGCTGCAGCTGTTCATATGGCAGTTGGAGGCGGTCGAATGTTTCGATGGAAAGGACGTTGAGCCCTGCGCCGCCATCGAAGAGGGTCTTGGTGACGAGGATGTTGCTGATGACGGGCGAGCAGAGCATCGGGAGGGCGCCGGCAGTTGCCGCGCACTTGAGCTTGTCGGACGAGCTGAAGGTGATGACGCATTTGGACCATCTGAGCGGACGCGTGGCCTTGAGTCTGGGGAGGGTCGCGTTCACCTCTCGGGCAAACTGCTTGAAGATGCGGTCAGAGGCTGGGGCTTGAGCGCCACCCAAGATGCAGGCAATGGCACGAGGTTCCTGGAAGCCCCCAGCCCCTTCGTCCTGGCGGTGATCATCGTTCCTTCTTGGCGCTGGTGGCAGCGAAGGGAGGTCGGCGTTGCCCTGAGGGCAGTCCTCACGAGGCTAGTCTCGCCAGGCGCCCTTGCGAGCCTAGACCTGCCAGCGGTCCTCACGAGGCTGATCTCGCCACTCTTGGCGGGGGCCGGGGTCGTCCCAGCATCCCCCTCTTCTGCCTCCCCCGCGGCCGTAGCCTCAATCATTGCGCTCGGGGCGTCGACCGAGGCGTCTGTCATGGATAGCCCCGAGCTCCTTGCAGTCATTGGTGTTGTGGCTGTGTACGTTGTGGAAGACGCAGAATGGCCGCGCTGCATCACCAATTCAGCCGCGAGCACGGCCGCTCCTTTGCGCTTCACATCCTTGGTCTTGGCCTTCTTGTCCTCTGGCTCGACTTCTGAGAGCTCAAGGAGGGAGAGGCGTCCTTCCTCAGCTCTCGCACACTTGGTCGCCATGTTGAACATCTCCAGGGCGGTGCACAGGTCTTCGTGTATGGCGAGCTCTTCCTTCATCTTGACGTCACGGACGCCATCAGAGAAGGCGGAGATGATGGCCTTGTCTGAAACCTTGGGGATCTTGAGACGAACGTTGTTGAAGCGCTGGATGTACTTCTGCAGGGTTTCCCCTGCCTGCTGCTTAATGCACCGCAAGTCACCCGCGGCAGGTGGGCGGTCGCGCGTGCCTTGGAAGTTGGTGACAAAGCGCTCGCGCATCTCGCTCCAGGAGGAGATCGATTCCGTGGGCAGGTTCAGGAGCCATGAGCTCGCGCCATCCTTGAGGGCCATGGGAAACCAATTCGCCATGACCTTCTCGTCGCCGTTGGCCGACTCGATGCTCAGCTCCTAGAGCTGCAAGAACTCAGCAGGGTCGGGGGTGCCATCATAGCGTGGAGGAAGGTCGGGCTTGAACTTCTCGGGCCAGATGACGGTGCGCAGCTCAGGGGTGAAGGTGCGGCAGCCTGTGGTAGTCACGAAGCCGGTCGTGGTGGTGGAGCCTGATCTTGGCGCCCGCGCGCCACCACCGCATGCGGCGCGCGGTCTTGACGTGGTGGTGCTAGGAGTGCTCGCGCCCCCGCTTGCGGCCGCTGGACCACCTGGCAGCTCCCTTCTTCACTCGCGAACGCCCGGCATGGTGGGTCACGCTGCGGAGCCGCCTGCCTTGGTCTGAGGGGATGTCTTGACGGGGAGGTGGTGGTGGTGCCCCATGGGCCACGTCACCCGCAGCAGGCGGCGGGCGAGGCAGCGAGAGGGACGGTGCAGGAGAGCCCCTGGCGGTGCTGACAAGCTCGGTGATGCGGTCCAGCCAGTCTTCGTAGAGGTCAATGACGGGGCGATAGCGCAGGAGCTCGCGCGCCATGAGCAACGTGGCCTGCGCGTTTGCTGGGTCATGGCAAGCGTGGGACGACAAACCGGCCGGGATCAGCGACGGGGTGGCGGTGCATCCATCACGCCACACCGAAGGGTCCAGCGACGAACCTTGCTGCTCGTGCCCCGCCGGGCCGGTGGCGGCTTTGGCGGCAGGAGATGGAGAACAACGGGGAGGCCCGCCGATGGGTGCCATCTGGGCGACTGATAACCCACAAGTATAGGGGATCGCAACAGTTTTCGAGGGTAGAGTATTCAACCCAAATTTATTGATTCGACACAAGGGGAGCCAAAGAATATTCTCAAGTATTAGCAGTTGAGTTGTCAATTCAACAACACCTGGATAACTTAATATCTGCAGCAAGGTATTTAGTAGCAAAGTAATATGGAAGTAACGGTAACAGTGGGAAAAGTAACAGTGATAGTTTTGTAGTGATTGTAACGGCAACAACGGAAAAGTAAATAAGCGAAGAACAATATGTGAAAAGCCCGTAGGCATAGGATCGGTGATGGAGAATTATGCCAGATGCGATTATTCATGCAACAGTTATAACATAGGGTGACACAAAACTAGCTCCAATTCATCAATGTAATGTAGGCATGTATTCTGAATATAGTCATACGTGCTTATGGAAAAGAACTTGCATGACATCTTTTGTCCTACCCTCCCGTGGCACGAGGTCCTAATGGAAACTAAGGGATATTAAGGCCTCCTTTTAATACAGTACCGGACCAAAGCATTAACACATAGTGAATACATGAACTCCTCAAACTACGATCATCATCGGGAGTGGTCCCGATTATTGTCACTTCGGGGTTGCCGGATCATAACACATAGTAGGTGACTAATGACTTGCAAGATAGGATCAAGAACTCGCATATATTCATGAAAACATAATAGGTTCAGATCTGAAATCATGGCACTCGGGCCCTAGTGACAAGCATTAAGCATAGCAAAGTCATAGCAACATCAATCTCAGAACATAGTGGATACTAGGGATCAAACCCTAACAAAACTAACTCGATTACATGATAAATCTCATCCAACCCATCACCGTCCAGCAAGCCTACGATGGAATTACTCACGCACGGCGGTGAGCATCATGAAATTGGTGATGGAGGATGGTTGATGATGACGATGGCGACGAATTCCCCTCTCCGGAGCCCCGAACGGACTCTAGATCAGCCCTCCCGAGAGAGATTAGGGCTTGGCGGCGGCTCCGTATCGTAAAACGCGATGAATCCTTCTCTCTGATTTTTTTCTCCCCGAACGTGAATATATAGAGTTGGAGTTGAGGTCGGCGGAGCACCAGGCGGCCCACAAGGCAGGGGGCGCGCCCAGGGGGGCAGGCGCGCCCCCACCCTCGTGGACAGGGTGTGGGCCCCCTGGCCTTGATTCTTTCGCCAGTATTTTTATTATTTCCAAAAATAATTTCCGTGAAGTTTCAGGTCATTCCGAGAACTTTTATTTCTGCACAAAAATAACACCATGGCAATTCTGCTGAAAACAGCGTCAGTCCGGGTTAGTTCCATTCAAATCATGCAAGTTAGAGTCCAAAACAATGGCAAAAGTGTTTGGAAAATTAGATACGACGGAGACGTACCAACTCCCCCAAGCTTAAACCTTTGCTTGTCCTCAAGCAATTCAGTTGATAAACTGAAAGTGATAAAGAAAAAAAAATACAAACTCTGTTTGCTCTTGTTGTTGTAAATATGTAAAGCCAGCATTTAGGTTTTCAGCAAAGATTATGAACTAACCATATTCACAATAACACTTTGGTCTCATGTTTACTCATGTCAATGGCATAATCAACTAGCGAGCAATAATAATAAATCTCGGATGACAACACTTTCTCAAAACAATCATAATATGATATAACAAGATGGTATCTCGCTAGCCCTTTCTGAGACCGCAAAACATAAATGCAGAGCACCTTTATAGATCAAGGACTGACTAAACATTGTAATTCATGGTAAAAGAGATCCAGTCATAGTCATACCCAATATAAATTAATAGTAATGGATGCAAATGACAGCGGTGCTCTCCAGCTAGTGCTTTTTGATAAGAGGGTGATGACTTAGCATAAAAGTAAATAGATAGGCCCTTCGCGGAGGGAAGCAGGGATTTGTAGAGGTGCCAGAGCTCGATTTTGAAATAGAGATAAATAATATTCTGAGCGGCATACTTTCATTGTCAACATAACAACCGAGAGATCTCGATATCTTCCATGCTACTCACATTATAGGCGGTTCCCAAATAGAATGGTAAAGTTTATACTCCCCCTCCACCAACAAGCATCAATCCATGGCTTGCTCGAAACAACGAGTGCCTCCAACTAACAAGAGTCCCGGGGGAGTTTTGTTTGCAATTATTTTGATTTGATTTGCATAAAGCATGGGACTGGGCATCCCGGTGACCAGCCATTATCTCGTGAGTGAGGAGCGGAGTCCACTCCTCTTGAGAATAACCCGCCTAGCATGGAAGATACAGACAGCCCTAGTTGATACATGAGCTATTCAAGCATACAAAACAGAATTTTATTTGAAGGTTTAGAGTTTGGCACATACAAATTTACTTGGAACGGCAGGTAGATACCGCATATAGGAAGGTATAGTGGACTCATATGGAATAACTTTGGGGTTTAGGGAAGTGGATGCACAAGCAGTATTCCCGCTTAGTACAAGTGAAGGCTAGAAAAAGACTGGGAAGCGACCAACTAGAGAGCGACAACAGTCATGAACATGCATTAAAATTAATAAACATTGAGTGCAAGTATGAGTAGGATATAATCCACCATGAACATAAATATCGTGAAGACTATGTTGATTTATTTCAACTACATGTGTGAACATGTGCCAAGTCAAGACACTTGAATCATTCAAAGGAGGATACCACCCTATCATACCACATCACAACCATTTTAATAGCTTGTTGTCACGCAAGATAGACCATTATAAACTCCTAGCTAATTAAGCATGGCATAAGCAACTATAATCTCTAATTGTCATTGTAAACATGTTTATGCAGAATAGGCTGAATCAAGAACGATGAACTAATCATATTTACAAAAACAAGAGAGGTCGAGTTCATACCAGCTTTTCTCATCTCAATCAGTCCATCATATATTGTCATTATTGCCTTTCACTTGCACGACCGAACGGTGTGAATAATAATAATAGTGCACGTGCATTGGACTAGGCTGGAATCTGCAGGCATCTGATATAAAGGAGAAGACAAGATAATATGGGCTCTTGGTTAAACCAACAATAATGCATATAAGAGCCACTTCAACATTTTCATTATGGTCTTCTCCTCTCGACCCCCAAAGAAAAGAAAAGAAATAAAACTATTTACACGGGAAAGCTCCCAACAAGCAAAAGAAGAACAATAAATCTTTTTGGGTTTTCTTTTAGTTATTACTACTACATGCAAGGAAAGTAAACTAGCTAAAAGCTACAACTATTTTTTGTTTTTCTTAAGATTTATCAAACACACAAGAAGAAAGCGAGAAAAAGAAAATAAACTAGCATGGATAATACAATGAAAAATAATGAGCACCGACAACTAGCATGAATGTGTGAATATGAATGTAATGTCGGTGAGAAATACGTAGTCCCCCAAGCTTAGGCTTTTGGCCTAAGTTGGTCTATGGCCACGGCTCGCCTGGTGGATATCCAAAGTTGTAGTTGGGGTCGTACTGAGATGCAGCAGCTATTGCCTCATGAGCTGCCGCTTGGAGGCGAGCTGTCTCCATCCTCCTCTTATACTTGTTCGCCTCCTCCCTGGTTATGACATATCTCCCCTTTGCCTGAAAGTCAAAGAGGGTAGGAGCAGGGAGAACAATATTGACAGCGTGACGCCTGTCAAAGATTAGTCTGTACTGGAGAGGTGGTTCATTCCTCTCAACAAACTGATGGCGAACCATGGCATTAAAATCTAAACAAGCAGGAGGCAATTCCATATCGTAATCATGAATAGGTATCTCAAGATAATTAGCTAGACGGGTTGCATAAATTCCCCGAAACAAATCCCTATTTAAACTGTTATTATGCAACCTACGCGCCACAATAGCTCCCAGATTATAATGTTTATCTCCTAATATAGCACTCCTGAGAACACTGAGATCAGGAACACACATGTGGCATGCCTCATCCTTACCGTTTATGCATTGGCCTATAAAGAGAGCAAAATAATGTATAGCAGGAAAATGAATGCTCCCTATGGTAGCTTGTGTTATTTCTCTAGATTCTCCTACTGTGATACTAGCAAGAAAATCTCTAAACTCAGATTTGCGAGGTTCACTAGGACTACCCCATTGTGGGAGTTTACAAGTAGTAGTAAAATCCTCTAGGTCCAGGGTATAGGATTTATCATAAAGATCAAACAGGACCGTGTGAGAGTTGCGTGATGATGAAAATCTAAATCTTCTCACAAAGAAATCAGTAAGGTAATAATGTTGGAGGCGCTTATCTGACACGAAGCCCTACAAATCAGCGTTACGCACATATGCATCAAATTCCTCCTTAATTCTGGCTCGGACCATGAAGTTTTCTGACGGCCACTCACAAGACCGCACTTGAGCTTCTCTTGGTGGTTCATCGTCCGCATCGCGTATTGCGGGCCTGGGTCCTTGCTGCCTTGAAGAACCACCTTGGTACATTTTCCTAAACATATTTCTTCCTCTGAAAAATTTCTGAAAATTTTAGTAACTCAAAATAAAAGTGAACCAAACTCAACAAAATTAATAGTAACTACTCCCACAAGTGCCTAGAGACTATATCATGCATTAGAACTACTTGGGACCATATAAATTTGACATGCAAGCTCAAAAACAGGGTCACCTAGGCAGCAAAAATTTGCAATGAATAAAGCACTAGAACAAAAACTAATTGGACCATTGGAGGAGTCACATACGGAAGAACAATCCCCCAAAGCAGTTTTGTGAGTGGAGCTTTGAGCTAGGAGATCGAAAATCGCAGCAAAATGAGCTAGAACTCGTGCTTGAGCTGGTTGGTGATTTTTTTGGGAGGAAGAAGGAGTGTGTGGTGGCTGGAAAAAGTGGAGGGGAGCCACCATGGGCCCACGAGGCAGGGGGCGCGCCCAGGGGGGTGGGCGCGCCCTGGACCCTCGTGGCCAGGTGCTTGCTCCCACTGATGTGTTCTCAGTGCCAGATATTCTCAAATATTCCAGAAAAATCATATTTCAATTTCGGGGCATTTGGAGAACTTTTATTTTTGGGGTATTTTTTATTTCACGGATAATTCAGAAAACTGACAGAAAATACTATTTTTGCTTTATTTAATCTAAATTACAAAAAGTAAAAGGAGGGTACAGAAGGTTGTGCTTTCTAACTTCATCCATCTCATGCTCATCAAAAGGAATCCACTAACAAGGTTGATCAAGTCTTGTTAACAAACTCATTTCGAATAACATGGAACCGGAGAAATTTCGAATAACACTATGTTACCTCAATGGGGATATGCACATCCCCAACAATAAGAATATCATATTTCTTCTTGACAGTAGGAAGAGGAAATTCAAAACCTCCAATAATAATTGTTGAAATTTTTCCAACAGAATTGATACTGTGGACTTGAGGTTGTTTCCTCGGAAAATGTACCGTATGCTCATTTTCATTAACATGAAAAGTGACATTGCCTTTGTTGCAATCAATAACAGCCCCTGCAGTATTCAAAAAGGGTCCAAGAACAATAGACATACTATCGTCCTCAGGAATATCAAGAATAACAAAGTCCGTTAAAATAGTAACATTTGCAACCACAACAGGCACATCCTCACAAATACCAACAGGTATAGCAGTTGATTTATCAGCCATTTGCAAAGATATTTCAGTAGGTGTCAACTTATTCAAATCAAGTCGACGATATAAAGAGAGAGGCATAACACTAACACCGGCTCCAAGATCACATAAAGCAGTTTTAACATAGTTTCTTTTAATGGAGCATGGTATAGTTGGTACTCCTGGATCTCCAAGTTTCTTAGGTATTCCACCTTTAAAAGTATAATTAGCAAGCATGGTGGAAATTTCAGCTTCCGGTATCTTTCTCTTATTTGTGACAATATCTTTCATGTACTTAGCATAAGGATTCATTTTAAGCATATCAGTAAAATGCATACACAAAAAGATAGGTCTAATCATCTCAGCAAAGCGCTCAAAATCCTCATCATCCTTTTTCCGGGATGGTTTGGGAGGAAAAGGCATGGGTTTCTGAACCCATGGTTCTCTTTCTTTACCGTGCTTCCTAGCAACAAAGTCTCTCTTATCATAACGTTGATTCTTTGATTGTGGGTTATGGAGATCAACAACAGGTTCAATCTCTACATCATCATTATTGCTAGGTTGAGCATCAACATGAACATCATCATTAACATTATCACTAGGTTCATGTTCATCACCAGATTGTGTTTCAGCATCAAAAATAGAAATATCATTGGGATTCTCAGGTGTGTCAACAATAGGTTCAGTAGAAGTATGCAAAGTCCTATCATTTTTCTTTTTCTTCTTCCTAGAAGGACTAGGTGTATCAACGTTAGTTCTTTGAGAATCTTGCTCAATTCTCTTAGGGTGACCTTCAGGCTACAAAGGTTCATGAGTCATTCTACCCCCTCTAGTCACAACTCTAACAGCATTATCATTCTTGTTATTATTTAATTCATTGAGCAAGTCATTCTGAGCTTTAAGTACTTGTTCTACTTGAGTGGTAACCATAGAAGCATGTTTACTGATGAGTTTAGGTTCACCTTTAACTCTAGACATATAATCACTCAAGTGTTGAATCATATAAGCATTATGTTTCAATTGTCTACCAAAATAAGCATTGAAATCTTCTTGCTTAACCATAAAATTATCAAACTCATCCAAACATTGGCTAGCAAACTTAGTAGGTGGGATTTCAGCTTTATCATATCTATAGAGAGAATTTACCTTTACTACCTGTGTCGGGTTATCAAGGCCATGTATTTCTTCGATAGGTGATGAATTATGACCATGTATTTCTTCAACAGGAGGTAAATTCTTAACATCTTCAGCTTTTATACCTTTTTCTTTCATAGATTTCTTTGCCTCTTGCATATCTTCAGGACTGAGAAATAGAATACCCCTTTTCTTCGGAGTTGGCTTAGGGGTTGGTTCAGGAAGTGTCCAATTATTTTCATTGGTCAACATATGATTCAATAGAATTTCAGCTTGATCAATAGTTCTTTCCCTGAAAACACAACCAGCACAACTATCCAGGTGGTCTTTGGAAGCATCGTTAGTCCATTATTAAAGGTATCAGGTATTTCATTTTTCTTGAGAGGATGATCAGGCAAAGCATTAAGTAATTGGAGAAGCCTCCCCAAGCTTGTGGGAGACTCTCTTCTTCAATTTGCATGAAATTATATTTTTCCCTTAAAGCAGCTTGTTTCTTATGAGCAGGGAAATATTTAGCGGAGAAGTAATAAATCATATCCTGGGGACTACGCACACAACCAGGATCAAGAGAATTAAACCATATCTTAGCATCACCCTTAATGAGAACGGAAATAATTTAAGGATATAGTAGTAGCGAGTTTTCTCATCATTAGTGAAAAGGGTGGCTATATCATCTAATTTAGTAAGATGTGCCACAACAGTTTCAGATTCATAGCCATAGAAGGGATCAGATTGAACCAGAGTAATTATCTCAGGATCAACAGAGAAATCATAATCCTTATCAGTAACAAAGATAGGTGAAGTAGCATAAGCAGGATCATATTTCATTCGACCATTCAGAGATTTTTCTTTCAGCTTAACTAATAATTTCTTAAGATCACTCCTATCATTGCAAGCAAGAAAGTCTGTAGCAATTTCTTCATCCATAACATAACCCTCAGGCACAACAGGCAATTAATATCTAGGGGGAGAATCTTCATCATCACTTTCATCAATATTATCAGTTTCAATAATTTCATTCTCTCTAGCCCTAGCAAGTTGTTCATCAAGAAATTCACCTAGTGGCACAGTAGTATCAAGCATAGAAGTAGTTTCATCATAAGTATCATGCATAGTAGAAGTGGCATCATCAATAACATGCGACATATCAGAATTAATAGCAGAAGCAGGTTTAGGTGTCGCAAGCTTACTCAAAACAGAAGGTGAATCAAGTGCAGAGCTAGATGGCAGTTCCTTACCTCCCCTCGTAGTTGAGGGATAAATTTTGGTTTTCTCGTCTTTCAAGTTCCTCATAGTGACCAGCAGATATAAATCCCAAGTGACTCAAAGAATAGAGCTATGCTCCCCGGCAACGGCGCCAGAAAATAGTCTTGATAACCCACAAGTATAGGGGATCGCAACAGTTTTCGTGGGTAGAGTATTCAACCCAAATTTATTGATTCGACACAAGGGGAGCCAAAGAATATTCTCAAGTATTAGCAGTTGAGTTGTCAATTCAACCACACCTGGATAACTTAATATCTGCAGCAAGGTATTTAGTAGCAAAGTAATATGGAAGTAACGGTAACAGTGGCAAAAGTAACAGTGATAGTTTTGTAGTGATTGTAACAGCAGCAACGGAAAAGTAAATAAGCGAAGAACAATATGTGAAAAGCTCGTAGGCATTGGATCGGTGATGGAGAATTATGCCGGATGCGATTATTCATGCAACAGTTATAACATAGGGTGACACAGAACTAGCTCCAATTCATCAATGTAATGTAGGCATGTATTCCGAATATAGTCATACGTGCTTATGGAAAAGAACTTGCATGACATCTTTTGTCCTAACCTCCCGTGGCAGCGGGGTCCTAATGGAAACTAAGGGATATTAAGGCCTCCTTTTAATAGAGTACCGGACCAAAGCATTAACACATAGTGAATACATGAACTCCTCAAACTACGGTCATCACCGGCAGTGGTCCCGATTATTGTCACTTCGGGGTTGCCGGATCATAACACATAGTAGGTGACTAATGACTTGCAAGATAGGATCAAGAACTCGCATATATTCATGAAAACATAATAGGTTCATATCTGAAATCATGGCACTCGGGCCCTAGTGACAAGCATTAAGCATAGCAAAGTCATAGCAACATCAATCTCAGAACATAGTGGATACTAGGGATCAAACCCTAACAAAACTAACTCGATTACATGATAAATCTCATCCAACCCATCACCGTCCAGCAAGCCTATGATGGAATTACTCACGCACGACGGTTAGCATCATGAAATTGGTCATGGAGGATTGATGATGACGATGGCGACGGATTCCCCTCTCCGGAGCCCCGAACGGACTCCAGATCAGCCCTCCCGAGAGAGATTAGGGCTTGGCGGCGGCTCCGTATCATAAAACGCGATGAATCCTTCTCTCTGATTTTTCTCTCCCCGAACGTGAACATATAGAGTTGGAGTTGAGGTCTATGGAGCACCAGGGGGCCCATGAGGCAGGGGGCGCGGCAAGGGGGCAGGCGCGCCCGCCACCCTCGTGGACAGGGTGTGGGCCCCCACGCCTTGATTCTTTCGCTAGTATTTTTTATTATTTCCAAAAATAATCTCCGTGAAGTTTCAGGTCATTCCGAGGACTTCTATTTCTGCACAAAAATAACACCATGGCAATTCTGCTGAAAACAGCGTCAGTCCGGGTTAGTTCCATTCAAATCATGCAAGTTAGAGTCCAAAACATGGGCAAAAGTGTTTGGAAAAGTAGATACAACGGAGACATATCAGCGACGCGAGCGGCGAGCACGGCCCAATGCTCCGCACGGGCTCGACGGGCGTCAGCCGTGGGAACGGTGGAGCAACGGCGAGTCGACCGATGGAAGAGAGGCTTCGGCGCACCCCTACCTGGCACGCCAAATGTGGGATCGTGGGTTCCACAGACCCTTTAGAGGTTCGAACTCTGGGGTGCGCACGAAGAACTTGTCCTCCCCAGCCTGGGCGCTCACCGAATCCAAGGCCTAGTGATAACCCACAAGTGTAGGGGATCGCAGCAGTTTTCGAGGGTAGAGTATTCAACCCAAATTTATTGATTCGACACAAGGGGAGCCAAAGAATATTCTCAAGTATTAGCAGCTGAGTTGTCAATTCAACCACACCTGGATAACTTATTATCTACAGCAAAGTATTTAGTAGCAAAGTAGTATGGAAGTAATGGTAACAGTAGCAAAAGTAATATTTTTGGGTTTTGTAGTGATTGTAACCGTAGCAACGGTGTTGGGGATATTACCACTGGGCATAAACCGGCCAGGAGAGGCCGGGTTAACCCCATAAGTAGTTCATGTGTATCTGAAGTCCATGAAGACAGAAGGTGACGCTTTATGAAGGCCCATGGCCCAAAGCCGATTTAAGGCCTGTAGACATAAACCGGCATTGATATCTAAACTTGTGTTGTAACATAGAAGTAGCAGAGACCGAGCCGGACACGATTATGAGCCGGCCTCGGGATTCTGTAAACCGACGGGCGTCAACCCATGTATATAAGGGGACGACCCGGCAGCGGTTCAAGGACAACAGACAACGACTCGAGACTAAGGCAAAGCGTATTCGCTCCCTGGTCATCGAAACCCCAGCAATTCCATCACAACTAGACGTAGGCTTTTACCTTCATCGTAAGGGGCCGAACTAGTATAAAACTCTCTTGTGTCCCTTGTCCGCTTTAACCCCTTTAAGTTAACCCGTAGCGATGGCTCCACGACTAAGTCCTTTCTCTAGGACATCTGCCGTGACAAAACCACGACAGTTGGCGCCCACCGTGGGGCTATCGCACGATGGTTTCAAGTTCTTGGAGGGCAACTTCGAAGGACTCAAGGGTTACGCTGTGGGCCGGATGACCAAGAGTCGTCGCGGCAAGCTCTACATCGACGATGCAGGCTGGGGCCCCGAGGCCGGCTCAATCGAGTACGGGTACCGGGTCCCCTTTGGTGGCATACACGTTTTCATTGGCAAGATCGGCGAACCGGGCCCTGAGCCGGACATCTGCACCGACCTCGTCGAAACGGCTCAACGTGCGAGATCTGCCCGGGTCAAGCCTGTCATGAAGCGTGCCTTCGTGGGAGTTATCCATGGAGAGGAATCTGAGGATAGATCAGAATCTGGTGGTGAGACCGTCGTTTATTTCGGTGACGAGTCATCGACCGGAGAGACCGAGTCGTTATATCAGTTACAAGATGGCCGGATTGGGGGCTGTTCCGATGGCGATAGTATTCCGGACCCTTTTGATCTGCCAAACCGGGTTGCGATCTTCATGGCCGGTATGCAACCGGCGCTCCACTCTTCGACCGCAGGGGCGATGATTTCCGGATCGACACCGGCAACAGCGGCCGGGGCAGGAGGCCCTGTGCGACCGCCAGTTAGGTTCTATCTGATTTGTTTGACGCGTTGGCAATGCTGATGGCGGAGGTTAACCTGGTGGATCAGGATGCACACAATGCGGAAATCGCGAAAGTGAAAGATTAGATCACCCAGGCCAAAGCCGACTTAGCAGCTGAGGATACCAGGATGGCCACAGAGCGGGCCGCTTTGGATGCACAAGCTTACCGGATTATGCTGGATCAGAGTGCGTCGAATGAAGTCCTGAAGAGGAGGTACCAATCTCGCCTGCCGCCGGTTTATGACGCTAGAAATCTCTTTAACACCCTAGGAGCAGGGACCAGTAATCCGCCGGTGGTAAACCGGGTGGAGGCACCTGGAGCAGGGGCACCGGTTCAGCCACGTTTGGTGGATCCGCCTCGTCAGAACATCATTGTAATACCGCATGTCCCCACGCCACCGGGTCATTACTCTAACCCGATGGACAACATTGTCGCTGCCGCTTCACGGCTGGCGGCCATCCCGATCGAAGGCGATTCTCCGGCGGCGGTCGAGACGCGTCGGGTTAAGGAGCTTCTTCAGACAGCCTTGGTTCAACAGGAGGCTTATTCATATAGTCGCGATCGGATTCATTCCACTCCCCGTCCAAGCCGGAGTTACAGCAGGCGTATTGATGAACCGGCAGTGTCAAGCAATGCGCGGAACCGTGATCCGCCCCGTGGCAATAACCCGGCGGGTGGTGCTGGTGATGCTCAGGAGGTGGTGGACCGGGCTCGGGCACGCAGAGAGGCCGAGTTAGCGGCGCAGCATGAAGCCCGTCAGCTTACTCCGGTTCGTCCAACCACATCGGTGGAACCAGGAGTTACCTCTAGTTCTTTGGGAGTGCGTGTCTCGTCCCGGCGTTGCGCAATGTGCGCCTGCCCAAGGATTTCAAGGGCCCGCGCAAGGTGCCGAATTACACCGCCGATTTATCCCCTGAAACATGGGTCGAAAGCTATGAGATGGCCATGGAGATGCTGGATGTGGATGATGCGGCATGTGCGAAATACTTCACCATGATGCTAGAAGGGACGGCCCGCACTTGGCTAAAGAGCTTACCGGCTAATTCTATCAGGTCATGGGCCGAGTTGAGAGCCCGGTTTATTCAGAATTTCAAGGATACATGCAAGCAGCCCATGTCAATTGTGGACTTAGCTGCCTGTGTCCAGGAGGAAGGAGAGTCAACAACCCATTGGGTGCGCCGGGTTTCGGAGATTTTGCATTCATCGGACCGCATCAACGCTGACACCGCAGTTTTAACATTGGAAGGCAATTGCCGGTTTGAACCCCTGAAGTTGAAGTTGGGACGGCTCAAACGTCATTGTAATGACATGGGAACCCTCATGGCTGCACTGGTGAAGTATGCCGACTCTGATAGTACCAAGGATCCCGAGTCTGACGATGATAAGACAGGGAAGGGAAAAAAGAGCGGCAACGCCAAGGGGCAGCACCACAACCCGGCGGGTCATGGAAACGGCGGCAAGCGTAAGGCGGACCACGGTTTAGACTTTGTGGCTAATACTAATACACATGACAAGGGCCAGCGGCGTAAGGGTAAACCGCCCCAGCGCGGTGGAGGGCCAAGTCCTAATCCGGACCGTTTGTCTTATCTGTTGAACCAGCCCTGTCCAAAGCATGGGACGAAGGAGATCCCGTCCACGCACCTCTGGAAAGATTGTTACATCATGCAAGAGTTCAAAAATTCTGATTCTTTCCGGTATGATCATGGACCAGGAGGCGGTTCGGGCCCCGGGTCTCATGGGCCGGGTTATGGTGGAGGAAATTCCGGTTCAGGCTTCCACGGCAATCAGGGTGGACATAACAATCAAAGTAATCAGGGTAACCAAGGTGGCTATAATCATCAGGGCAATCAGCAGCAGCAGCAGTCGGGTTACCAGAGCAACCCGAAGCAGTTGAATAGCGGACAGTATCATGTCTTCACCACTAGCTTGGACAAGCGCGATCAGAAGCTTCATAAAAGGGCGGTGAATGCCGTTGAACCGGCGGTGCCCCGTTATTTGCGCTGGTCCGAGCAGCCGATTGTGTGGAGTAGAGAAGATCATCCACCCCGGGTTGACAATCCGGGTCATCTGGCTCTGGTGGTGGCACCTCAGGTGGGAGGTTATAAGTTCACTAAGGTACTCATGGATGGAGGGAGTAGTATCAATATCCTTTATTATGAAACTTTCCGTCGCATGGGGTTAACAGATAAAAATCTTAAACCGTCCAATACGGTGTTCCATGGTGTGGTGCCTGGTAAGTCGGCATATCCTGTTGGTAAGATAGCTCTGGAGGTGGCTTTTGGAGATGAGCATGACTCGAGCTCAGAAACCTTGACCTTTGAAGTGGTGAAAATCAGAAGCCCGTATCATGCCCTATTTGGACGGCCAGCTTATGCTAAGTTTATGGCACGGCCTTGTTATGTCTATCTGCAGCTCAAGATGTCGGGTCACAAGGGAACTATAACCGTGCATGGGAGCCGCAAGATTGCTCTGGAGTGTGAAGAAGGTGATGCGGCTTATGCTGAGTCGGTTTGTGCAACAGAAGAGTTGAAGTTTTACAAGGACAAATGTTGATCCGGCAGATATGACTTCATTGAAGAAACCAACTACAGAGCATGATCCGGCCCTGAAGTTTAAATCGGCTGATGAGACTAAGCTTGTTGACTTCGTGCCTGGCGATTCGTCCAAGCAGTTTAGCATCAGCGCTAACTTGGATCCGAAATAGGAAAGCGCGCTCATCGAGTTCATCCGTGAGAATCGGGACATCTTTGCATGGAAGCCTTCTGACATGCCAGGTGTACCGAGAGAACTCGCTGAGCACACTCTCAAAGTTGATCCCAAGTATAAACCGGTCAAGTAGTTTCTCCGCCGGTTCAATGAAGAAAGACGCACAGCTATTGGAGAAGAAGTAGCCAGGCTCTTGGCAGCTGGATTTATCGTTGAAGTATTCCATCCTGAGTGGTTGGCTAATCCGGTGCTGGTCCTTAAAAAGAATGGCAATTGGCGTATGTGTGTGGACTACACAGACCTTAACAAAGCTTGTCCAGCAGATCCTTTTGCCCTCCCTCGTATTGATCAAATTATTGATGCTATGGCGGGTTGCGAGCGTTTGAGCTTTTTGGATGCATATTCTGGTTATCATCAGATCAAAATGGCAGTTAAGAACTAGGAGAAGACAACCTTCATAACTCCCTTTGGAGCCGTCTGCTATGTGTCCATGCCCTTTGGGCTCAAGAGTGCCCAGGCGACTTATCAACGGTGTGTGCAGAATTGTCTTCATAAACAGATCGGCCGCAATGTTCACGCCTATGTGGATGATATTGTGGTGAAATCAAGGAAGAAGGAGTCATTGATTGATGACTTGAATGAAACCTTCGATAACCTGCGGGTTTACAAAATGATGCTTAATCCAGCCAAGTGCGTCTTTGGTGTACCTGCAGGCAAGCTCTTGGGTTTTTTGGTGTCTAACCGGGGTATTGAAGCTAACCCGGAAAAGATCAAGGCCATCACCTCCTTGGCCAAACCGAAGTGTATCAATGATGTTCAACGCCTGGCAGGATGGATTGCCGCGTTGAGCCGGTTTATCAGTCGCCTTGGCGAGAAGGCCATCCCTTTGTATCAGATGCTGAAGAAAACGGATAACTTCGTCTGGAGTGACGCTGCTAATGAAGCATTTGAGGACTTAAAGCGGCAGCTGGCTAATCCGCCGGTTCTCGCTGCTCCGGTTGACAAAGAGCCATTGTTGCTATATGTGGCAGCTAACGCCCGGGCTGTTAGTGTGGCTATTGTGGTGGAGCGCGAGGAGGCCGGAAAGGAATATCCGGTTCAACGGCTGGTCTACTATATCAGTGAGGTACTTATTGAGTCCATGCAGAGGTACCCCCATTGGCAAAAATTGGTGTATGGGGTTTTTATGGCAAGCTGGAAGCTTAAGCAGTATTTCCAAGGTCATCCCATCACGGTGGTCAGCTCTGCTCCATTGGGAGATATAATCCAGAACAGGGAAGCAACTAGCCGGATTGCTAAGTGGGCTATAGAGCTCGGGCCTCACGGGTTGAAATACATACCCCGAACGGCGATCAAATCTCAGGCACTTGTGGATTTCATCAATGATTGGACAGAATTACAAGCGCCAGAGGAGAAGCCGGATCATACTTATTGGACTATTCATTTTGATGGGTCCAGGCAATTGGAGGGCTCGGGGGCTGGAGTCGTATTAACTTCCCCACGAGGTGATAAGTTTTGTTATGTTCTCCGTTTAATGTTCCCTTGCACTAACAATGCAGCTGAATATGAGGCTTTACTCCATGGTCTTCGGATGGCTAAGGAGATGAACCTAAGCCGAGTTAAGTGCTTCGGTGACTCAGATCTGGTGGCTCAACAAGTGTCCGGCACTTGGGATTCCAAGGACCCACTAATGGCAGCATATCGTCGTGAGGTGGATATTGTTGCAGGTCACTTTAAAGGTTATCAGGTGGATCATGTGGACCGGCGGAAGAATGAAGCGGCGGACGCTTTAAGCCGCCTGGGTTCCCAACGTAAACCGGTTCCACCTAATGTCTTCCTGGATGTTTTGCATAATCCGTCCGTCAAGCTCCCTGGTGAAGAGGATTTGGCTGTTCCTGATCCGGAGGCTCAGTTGGTGGCGGCTCTTCATGTTATCCCGGATTGGATGGTTCCATATCTGGCGTATATGAACCGGGGCGAGTTACCAGAGGATGAAACTTTGGCCAGGCAGATAATCCGGCGGTCCAAGTCCATGACTATTATCAATGGAGAGTTACATCATTGCAGTGTGACAGGGGCGTTTCAACGCTGTGTGTCTCCTGAGGAAGGCCGTGAAATTTTGCGTGAGATCCACGAAGGAGATTGTGGTCAGCACGCCGATTCAAAATCTTTGGTGGCCAAGGCGTTTCATCACGGTTTCTATTGGTTGACAGCTCATGCTGATGCCGAGGACTTGGTCAAAAGATGTGATGGCTGTCAGAAATTCTCAAGGCGCGCTCATGTACCGGCTCAAGAATTGAGGATGATTCCAATCACCTGGCCGTTTGCAACTTGGGGCCTGGATATGGTTGGGCCTTTCAAGAGATCCAAGGACAAGAAGACCCACCTTTTGGTGGCGGCTGATAAGTTCACGAAGTGGGTGGAGGCAGAGCCAGTTAGTAAGTGTGATGCAGCTATGGCGGTTCAATTCATCAAAAAGGTGATCTTTTGGTTTGGCTTTCCACACAGCATTATAACAGACAACGGTACCAATCTGTCAAAGGGTGCCATGAAGGAGTTCTGTCAACGTGAGCACATCCGGCTTGACGTGTCATCAATGGCTCACCCCCGGTCCAATGGTCAAGCGGAGAGGGCCAATCAAGAGATCTTGAGAGGCATCAAACCCCGGCTTATGGTTCCTTTGCAACGGACGTCGGGTTGTTGGGTTGAGGAGTTACCTTCTGTGTTATGGAGCATCAATACCACACCCAACAGATCGACAGGATACACACCGTTCTTCATGGTTTATGGAGCGAAAGCGGTTCTTCCTAGTGACATCCGTCATGACTCACCTCGTGTAGCGGCATATGTTGAAGCTGACAACAAGAAGGCATGGCAGGAATCTCTTGACCTGTTAGATGAGGAGCGTGACATGGCGGCAGCCCGTTCGGCGATTTATCAGCAAGATCTGCGTCGTTATCATAGCCGCCGGGTTAGAACCAGAACCTTTATAGAAGGCGATTTGGTGCTTCGACTCATCCAGGATCAGACGAACATGCACAAGCTATCTCCCCTTGGGAAGGACCCTTTGTGGTCAGCAAGAATCTACACAACGGGTCATACTATCTAACTGATGTTCGAGAGCGCAAAGACTCACGTAAATCGGAGGAGGAGACCAACCGACCGTGGAATATTGCTCATCTTCGGCCTTACTATACTTGAGCCATAGGCTCTGCTTATGTACATATTATGACAATGTGTATATTATGATCAATATAATAAACCGGAACCTCAGGTAAAGCAGGGTATCTGTTGATTTTCTTACATCATGTGTGGTTACATGGAGCTTCTGTTTATAAAGCGGCGTCCGGATTACCCCTTGATTCAGCTTCTCAAAGCTTTATGTTACACCACTTGGGGGCTTGGTCGTATCCGAACCATAGCTACACCTCTTGATCGGCGCAATGCCACAACATCACTTGGGGGCTTGGTCGTATCCGAACCATAGCTACACCTCTTGATCGGCGCAATGCCACAGCATCACTTGGGGGCTTGGTCGTATCCGAACCATAGCTACACCTCTTGACCGGTGCAATGCCACAGCATCACTTGGGGGCTTGGTCGTATCCGAACCACAGTCACACCTCTTGATCGGCTCAAAGCCACATCAATCCAGGGCCAAAGAGAATGTTGTAAAACAACAGCTCAAACATAAGCACCCACTGAGCACAACTCACAATGTTGCTTGGGGATTCTTTGCTGTCGAAATGAACTAAGAATCTACACTTGTAACAGGCTATCAAGCCATGGCTTGGAAGCCTGGTGTATACACCTAAAACCCCGGGTTAACCTGCCTATTTAAGTAAGTTGTTCCACCCAGGTAAACCTGGTATGACCCTTTGAACTTTGACAAGTTACTCTAAAATGAAGACCCTGAACTTGTCAAGTTAAAACAATGATAGGTTAAGGATTGAGGACCATCCACTACAAAAAAAAAGACACATCCGCGACATTTTGGGTCGAACGAAAAAAATTTCTGTCATACATATGACACTTCTATGACGATAATTGTGACAAAACCCGGTATCATCATAGATGTGGTGGGCTCCTACTTCTATGACGAAAAATCATGACAGAAAATGGGCTTTTCGTCCTGGGCGGGCCGGAGATGCAGCTGCATGACATTCTTTGGGCCGTCCATGACGGAAAAACCGTGGTAGAAGCGAGGGGGAGGAAAATTTCGGGGAGTTCCCGGTTACGGTGGGAGGTCGGGGGCCGAGGGATGCGCGTTTCTCTCGTACACGTACGCGCGTGTGTGCGAGGCATTGGATCTAACTGAACCCGAGCGAGGCGTTGGGCTCTAACTGAACCCGAGCAATCACACTGCAGGCTACGCATTACTGAACCCGAGCGATCGATCGATGGCTGTTAACTGAACCCGATCGAGCGATTCCTTCGCTACTACTGCTAACTGAAGCCGGTCGATTGGATGAACAGTGAGCGTTGCAGGGGGGGGAGGATGAACAGTGAGCGGTGGCATTGCCTCTGGATGAACAGGACCCCGTGGTGTGGTGGAGGGCTGGATGAACAGTAGACGGTGGAGGGGTGGTTGAACAGGACCCCGTGGTGTGGAGGGCTGGATGAACAGTAGACGGTGGAGGGGTGGTTGAACAGTAGCCGGTGGAGTAGCTGTTGGGGAACGTAGTAATTTCAAAAAAATTCCTACGCACACGCAAGATCATGGTGATGCATAGCAACGAGAGGGGAGAGTGTTGTCCACGTACCCTCGTAGACCGAAAGCGGAAGCGTTAACACAACGCGGTTGATGTAGTCGTACGTCTTCACGATCCGACCGATTAAGTACCGAACGCACGGCACCTCCGAGTTCAGCACACGTTCAGCTCGATGACGTCCCTTGAACTCCGTTCCAGCCAAGTGTTGAGGGAGAGTTTCGTCAGCACCGCTACGATATTATCGAGGTGTAATATGGTGGAGGGGGGCACCGCACACGGCTAAGAGATCAATGATCAATTGTGTGTCTAGAGGTGCCCCCTGCCCCTGTATATAAAGGAGCAAGGGGGGTTCGGCCGGCCAAGGGGAGAGGCGCGCCAGGAGGAGTCCTACTCCTACCGGGAGTAGGACTCCCCCCCTTTTCCATGTTGGACTAGGAGAGAGAGGGGGAAGAGGTGGAGGGGAGGAAGGAAGGGGGGCGCCGCCCCCTTCTCCTTGTCCTATTCGGACTGGGGGGAGGGGTGTGCGGCCCTGCCCTGGCCTCCTCTCCTCTCTTCCACCTAGGCCCACTAAGGCCCATTAAGTTACCGGGGGGTTCCGGTAACCTCCCGGTACTCCGGAAAAATCCCGATTTCACCCGAAACACTTCCGATATCCAAACATAGGCTTCCAATATATCAATCTTTATGTCTCAACCATTTCGAGACTCCTCGTCATGTCTGTGATCACATCCGGGACTCCGAACAACCTTCGGTACATCAAAACATATAAACTCATAATATAACTGTCATCGTAACGTTAACTGTGCGGACCCTACGGGTTCGAGAACTATGTAGACATGACCGAGACACCTCTCCGGTCAATAACCAATAGCGGAACCTGGATGCTCATATTGGCTCCCACATATTCTAAGAAGATCTTTATCGGTCAGACCGCATAACAACATACGTTGTTCCCTTTGTCATCGGTATGTTACTTGCCCGAGATTCGATCGTCGGTATCTCAATACCTAGTTCAATCTCGTTACCGGCAAGTCTCTTTACTCGTTCCGTAATACATCATCTCGCAACAAACTCATTAGTTGCAATGCTTGCAAGGCTTAAGTGATGTGCATTACCGAGAGGGCCCAGAGATACCTCTCCGACAATCGGAGTGACAAATCCTAATCTCGAAATACGCCAACCCAACAAGTACCTTCGGAGACACCTGTAGAGCACCTTTATAATCACCCAGTTACGTTGTGACGTTTGGTAGCACACAAAGTGTTCCTCCGGTAAACGGGAGTTGCATAATCTCATAGTCATAGGAACATGTATAAGTCATGAAGAAAGCAATAGCAACATACTAAACGATCGAGTGCTAAGCTAACGGAATGGGTCAAGTCAATCACATCATTCTCCTAATGATGTGATCCCGTTAATCAAATGACAACTCATGTCTATGGCTAGGAAACATAACCATCTTTGATCAACGAGCTAGTCAAGTAGAGGCATACTAGTGACACTCTGTTTGTCTATGTATTCACACATGTATCAAGTTTCCAGTTAATACAATTCTAGCATGAATAATAAACATTTATCATGATATAAGGAAATAAATAATAACTTTATTATTGCCTCTAGGGCATATTTCCTTCAGTCTCCCACTTGCACTAGAGTCAATAATCTAGTTCACATCGCCATGTGATTTAACATCAATAGTTCACATCACCATGTGATTAACACCCATAGTTCACATCGTCATGTGACCAACACCCAAAGGGTTTACTAGAGTCAGTAATCTAGTTCACATCGCTTATGTGATTAACACCCAAAGAGTACTAAGGTGTGATCATGTTTTGCTTGTGAGATAATTTTAGTCAACGGGTCTGTCACATTCAGATCCGTAAGTATTTTGCAAATTTCTATGTCTACAATGCTCTGCCCGGAGCTACTCTAGCTAATTGCTCCCTCTTTCAATATGTATCTAGACCGAGACTTAGAGTCATCTAGATTAGTGTCAAAACTTGCATCGACGTAACCCTTTACGACGAACCTTTTGTCACTTCCATAATCGAGAAACATATCCTTATTCCAGTAAGGATAATTTTGACCGCTGTCCAGTGATCTACTCCTAGATCACTATTGTACTCCCCTTGCCAAAATCAGTGTAGGGTATACAATAGATCTGGTACACAGCATGGCATACTTTATAGAACTTATGGCCGAGGCATAGGGAATGACTTTCATTCTTTTTCTATCTTCTGCCGTGGTCGGGCTTTGAGTCTTACTCAATTTCACACCTTGTAACACAGGCAAGAAACTCTTTCTTTGACTGTTCCATTTTGAACTACTTCAAAATCTTGTTAAGGTATGTACTCATTGAAAAAACTTATCAAGCGTCTTGATCTATCTCTATAGATCTTGATGCTCAATATGTAAGCAGCTTCACCGAGGTCTTTCTTTGAAAAACTCCTTTCAAACACTCCTTTATGCTTTGTAGAATAATTCTATATTATTTCCGATCAACAATATGTCATTCACATATACTTATCAGAAATGTTGTAGTGCTCCGACTCACTTTCTTGTAAATACAGGCTTCACCGCAAGTCTGTATAAAACTATATGCTTTGATCAACTTATCAAAGCGTATATTCCAACTCCAAGATGCTTGCACCAGTCCATAGATGGATCGCTGGAGTTTGCATATTTTGTTAGCACCTTTAGAATTGACAATACCTTCTGGTTGCATCATATACAACTCTTCTTTAATGAATCCATTAAGGAATGCAGTTTTGTTTATCCATTTGCCAGATTTCATAAAATGCGGCAATTGCTAACATGATTCGGACAGACTTAAGCATCGCTGCGAGTGAGAAAATCTCATCGTATTCAACACTTTGAACTTTGTCAAAAACCTTTTTCCGACAATTCTAGCTTTGTAGATAGTAACACTACTATCAGCGTCCGTCTTCCTCTTGAAGATCCATTTATTTTTATGGCTCGCCGATCATTGGGCAAGTCAATCAAAGTCCATACTTTGTTCTCATACATGGATCCCATCTCAGATTTCATGGCCTCAAGCCATTTTGCGGAATCTGGGCTCACCATCGCTTCTTCATAGTTCGTAGCTTCGTCATGGTCTAGTAACATGACCTCCAGAACAGGATTACCATATCACTCTGGTGCGGATCTTACTCTGGTTGACCTACGAGGTTCAGTAACAACTTGATCTGAAGTTTCATGATCATCATCATTAACTTCCTCACTAATTGGTGTAGGTGTCACAGGAACCGGTTTTCTGTGATGAACTACTTTCCAATAAGCGATGAGGTATAGTTACCTCATCAAGTTCTACTTTCCTCCCACTCACTCTTTTCGAGAGAAACTCCTTCTCTAGAAAGGATCCATTCTTAGCAACGAATGTCTTGCCTTCGGATCTGTGATAGAAGGTGTACCCAACTGTCTCCTTTGGGTATCCTATGAAGACACATTTCTCCGATTTGGGTTTGAGCTTATCAGGATGAAACCTTTTCACATAAGCATCGCAACCCCAAACTTTAAGAAACGACAACTTTGGTTTCTTGCCAAACCATAGTTCATAAGATGTTGTCTCAATGGATTTAGATGGTACCCTATTTAACGTGAATGCAGCTGTCTCTAATGCATAACCCCAAAACGATAGTGGTAGATCGGTAAGAGACATCATATATCGCACCATATCTAATAAAGTACGGTTATGATGTTCGGACATACCATTACACCGTGGTGTTCCAGGTGGCGTGAGTAGTGAAACTATTTCACATTGTTTTAACTGAAGGCCAAACTCGTAACTCAAATACTCTTCTCCACGATCAGATCGTAGAAACTTTATTTTCTTGTTACGATGATTTTCCGCTTCACTCTGAAATTATATGAACTTTTCAAATGTTTCAGACTTCTGTTTCATTAAGTAGATATACCCATATCTGCTCAAATCATCTGTGAAGGTCAGAAAATAATGATACCTGCTACGAGCCTCAATATTCATCGGACCACGTACATCTGTATGTATGATTCCCAACAAATCTGTTGCTCTCTCCATAGTTCCGGAGAACGGCGTTTTAGTCATCTTGCCCATGAGGCACGGTTCGCAAGCATCAAGTGATTCATAATCAAGTGATTCCAAAATCCCATAAGTATGGAGTTTCTTCATGCGCTTTACACCAATATGACCTAAACGGCAGTGCCACAAATAAGTTGCACTATCATTATTAACTTTGCATCTTTTGGCTTCATTATTATGAATATGTGTATCACTACGATCGAGATCCAACAAACCATTTTATTGGGTGTATGACCATAGAAGGTTTTATTCATGTAAACAGAACAACAATTATTCTCTAATTTAAATGAATAACCGTATTGCAACAAACATGATAAAATCATATTCATGCTCAACGCAAACACCAAATAACACTTATTTAGTTTCAACAATAATCCCGAAAGTATAGGGAGTGTGCGATGATGATCATATCAATCTTGGAACTACTTCCAACACACATCATCACCTCGCCTTTTACTAGTCTCTGTTTATTCTGCAACTCCCGTTTCGAGTTACTACTCTTAGCAACTGAACCAATATCAAATACCGAGGGGTTTCTATAAACACTAGTAAAGTACAAATCAATAACATGTATATCCAATATACCTTTGTTCACTTTGCCATCCTTCTTATCCACCAAAAAGTTGGGGTAGTTCCGCTTCTAGTGACCAGTCCCTTTGCAGTAGAAGCACTTAGTCTCAGGCTTAGGACCAGACTTAGGCTTTTTCACTTGAGCAGCAACTTGCTTGCCGTTCTTCTTGAAGTTCCCCTTCTTCCCTTTGCCCTTTTCTTGAAACTAGTGGTCTCGTCAACCATCAACACTTGATGTTTTTCTTGATTTCTACCTTCGTTGATTTCAGCATCACGAAGAGCTCGGGAATTACTTTCGTCATCCCTTGCATACTATAGTTCATCACGAAGTTCTACTAACTTGGTGATGGTGACTAGAGAATTCTGTCAATCACTATTTTATCTGGAAGATTAACTCCCACTTGATTCAAGCGATTGTAGTACCCAGACAATCTGAGCACATGCTCACTGCTTGAGCTATTCTCCTCCATCTTTTAGCCATAGAACTTGTTGGAGACTTCATATCTCTCAACTCGGGTATTTTCTTGAAATATTGACTTCAACTCCTGGAACATCTCATATGGTCCATGACGTTCAAAACGTCTTTGAAGTCCCGATTCTAAGCCGTTAAGCATGGTGCACTAAACTATCAAGTAGTCATCATACTGAGCTAGCCAAACGTTCATAACGTCTGCATCTGCTCCTGTAATAGGTCTGTCACCTAGCGGTGCATCAAGGACATAATTCTTCTATGCAGCAATGAGGATAATCCTCAGATCACGGATCCAATCCACATCTTTGCTACTAACATCTTTCAACATAATTTTTCTCTAGGAACATATCAAAAATAAACACAGGGAAGCAACAACGCGAGCCATTGATCTACAACATAATTTGCAAAATACTGTCAAGACTAAGTTCATGATAAATTTAAGTTCAATTAATCATATTACTTAAGAACTCCCACTTAGATAGACATCCCTCTAATCCTCTAAGTGATCACGTGATCCATATCAACTAAACCATAACCGATCATCACGTGAAATGGAGTAGCTTTCAATGGTGAACATCACTATGTTGATCATATCTACTATATGATTCACGCTCGACCTTTCGGTCTCAGTGTTCCGAGGCCATATCTGCATATGCTAGGCTCGTCAAGTTTAACCTGAGTATTCTGCGTGTGCAAAACTGGCTTGCACCCGTTGAAGATGGACGTAGAGCTTATCACACCCGATCATCACGTGGTGTCTGGGCACGACGAACTTTGGCAACGGTGCATACTCAGGGAGAACACTTTTATCTTGAAATTTAGTGAGAGATCATCTTATAATGCTACCGTCAATCAAAGCAAGATAAGATGCATAAAAGATAAACATCACATGCAATCAATATAAGTGATATGATATGGCCATCATCATCTTGTGCTTGTGATCTCCATCTCCGAAGCACCGTCATGATCACCATCGTCACCGGCGCGACACCTTGATCTCCATCGTAGCATCGTTGTCGTCTCGCCAACTTATGCTTCTAGGACTATCGCTACCGCTTAGTGATAAAGTAAAGCATTACAGGGCGATTTGCATTGCATACAATAAAGCGACAACCATATGGCTCCTGCCAGTTGCCGATAACTCGGTTACAAAACATGATCATCTCATACAATAAAATATAGCATCATGCCTTGACCATATCACATCACAACATGCCCTGCAAAAACAAGTTAGACGTCCTCTACTTTGTTGTTGCAAGTTTTACGTGGCTGCTACAGGCTGAGCAAGAACCGTTCTTACCTACGCATCAAAAACCACAACGATAGTTTGTCAGGTTGGTGCTGTTTTAACCTTCGCAAGGACCGGGCGTAGCCACACTCGGTTCAACTAAAGTGAGAGAGACAGACACCCGCCAGTCACCTTTAAGCAACGAGTGCTCGCAACGGTGAAACCAGTCTCGCGTAAGCGTACGCGTAATGTCGGTCCGGGCCGCTTCATCTCACAATACCGCCGAACCAAAGTATGACATGCTGGTAAGCAGTATGACTTATATCGCCCACAACTCACTTGTGTTCTACTCGTGCATATAACATCAACGCATAAAACCAGGCTCGGATGCCACTGTTGGGGAACGTAGTAATTTCAAAAAATTTCCTACGCACACGCAAGATCATGGTGATGCATAGCAATGAGAGGGGAGAGTGTTGTCCACATACCCTCGTAGACCGAAAGCGGAAGCGTTAACAAAACGCGGTTGATGTAGTCGTACGTCTTCACGATCCGACCGATCAAGTACCGAACGCACGGCACCTCCGAGTTCAGCACATGTTCAGCTCGATGACGTCCCTCGAACTCCGATCTAGCCGAGTGTTGAGGGAGAGTTTCGTCAGCACGACGGGGTGGTGACGATGATGATGTTCTACCGACGCAGGGCTTCGCCTAAGCACCGCTACGATATTATCGAGGTGTAATATGGTGGAGGGGGGCACCGCACACGGCTAAGAGATCAATGATCAATTGTGTGTCTAGAGGTGCCCCCCTGCCCCCGTATATAAAGGAGCAAGGGGGGTTCGGCCGGCCAAGGGGAGAGGCGCGCCAGGAGGAGTCCTACTCCTACCGGGAGTAGGACTCCCCCCTTTTCCATGTTGGACTACGAGAGAGAGGGGGAAGAGGTGGAGGGGAGGAAGGAAATGGGGGCGCCGCCCCCTTCTCCTTGTCCTATTCGGACTAGGGAGGAGGGGCGTGCGGCCCTGCCCTGGCCTCCTCTCCTCTCTTCCACCTAGGCCCACTAAGGCGCATTAAGTTACCGGGGGGTTCCGGTAACCTCCCGGTACTCCGGAAAAATCCCGATTTCACCCGGAACACTTCCGATATCCAAACATAGGCTTCAAATATATCAATCTTTATGTCTCGACCATTTCGAGACTCCTCGTCATGTCCGTGATCACATCCGGGACTCCGAACAACCTTCGGTACATCAAAACATATAAACTCATAATATAACTGTCATCGTAACGTTAAGCGTGCGGACCCTACGGGTTCGAGAACTATGTAGACATGACCAAGACACCTCTCCGGTCAATAACCAATAGCGGAACCTGGATGCTCATATTGGCTCCCACATATTCTACGAAGATCTTTATCGGTCAGACCGCATAACAACATACGTTGTTCCCTTTGTCATCGGTATGTTACTTGCCCGAGATTCGATCGTCGGTATCTCAATACCTAGTTCAATCTCGTTTCCGGCAAGTCTCTTTACTCGTTCCGTAATACATCATCTCGTAACAAACTCATTTGTTGCAATGCTTGCAAGGCTTAAGTGATGTGCATTACCGAGAGGGCCCAGAGATACCTCTCCGACAATCGGAGTGACAAATCCTAATCTCGAAATACGCCAACCCAACAAGTACCTTCGGAGACACCTGTAGAGTACCTTTATAATCACCCAGTTACGTTGTGACGTTTGGTAGCACACAAAGTGTTCCTCCGGTAAACGGGAGTTGCATAATCTCATAGTCATAGGAACATGCATAAGTCATGAAGAAAGCAATAGCAACATACTAAACGATCGAGTGCTAAGCTAACGGAATGGGTCAAGTCAATCACATCATTCTCCTAATGATGTGATCCCGTTAATCAAATGACAACTCATGTCTATGGCTAGGAAACATAACCATCTTTGATCAACGAGCTAGTCAAGTAGAGGCATACTAGTGACACTCTGTTTGTCTATGTATTCACACATGTATCAAGTTTCCAGTTAATACAATTCTAGCATGAATAATAAACATTTATCATGATATAAGGAAATAAATAATAACTTTACTATTGCCTCTAGGGCATATTTCCTTCAGTAGCGCGCGGTGGAGGCTGGATGAACGGGAGCCCGTGGAGGTTGGAGGAGGTCGACGGTAGCCCGTGGAGGCTGGAGGAGGTCGACGGTGGAGATGAACTGTATCCCGTGGAGTCCCGTTTTGCGGTACGCCACACCTCTCCCGATGAACAGGACCCCCATTTCGACCGTAGGAGGTCCGTTTCGTCCATTTTACGGTACGCCACACCCCTCCCGATCAACAGGACCCCCGTTTCGACCGTAGGAGGTCCGTTTCCTCCGTTTTGCGGTACGCCACACCCCTCCCGATCAACAGGACCCCCGTTTCGACCGTAGGAGGTCTGTTTCCTCCGTTTTGCGGTACGCCACACCCCTCCTGATCAACAGGACCCCCGTTTTGACCGTAGGAGGTCCGTTTCCTCCGTTTTGCGGTATGCCACACTCCTCTCGATCAACAGGACCCCCGTTTTGACCGTACGAGGTCCGTTTCCTCCGTTTTGCGGTACGCCACACCCCTCCCCATGAACACGACGCATTTCGTTGCCTCCCCATGAACACGAAGCATTCCGTTGCCTCCCCATGAACACGACGACGACGCTGTTTCTCCGTTCCGACCCAGCCATGTACACAAGCCCTCGCCGTACGTATGCGCGAGTAGGAGTTCGAGACCCTGCCCGTATGTACGTACGTGGCCATATTTTCTTTCTTGCACCCTAGCCGTTGTATGTACGTGTACATGCTACGTCCGCGCCTCTACTACGACACGTACGCGCCTCTACATCGACCAGTATATATGTACATACACGTTCGCGACCAGAATGACAACGCTACGTACGCTTCGACCAGGTGGGTCCCGACTGTCAGGCACTTCCTTGCCTGTGAAGATGTAGCTGGTGGGTCCCAGCAGTCAGGGGGCGAATCGTTTTGGTTTTTTTTGCCCGGACGCACTTCCTTGCGTGCGAAGATGTAGCTGGTGGGTCCCAGCAGTCAGGGGGGCGAATCGTTTTTTTTGCATGGACGCACTTCCTTGCGTGCGAAGGTGTAGCTGGTGGGTCCCAGCAGTCAGGGGGGAAACGTTTTTTTCGCGAAATACGGTGGCCCGTCCGGTGGGTCCCTGCTGTCCGGTGGAGGAATCATTATTTTCAGCGTAATAAGGAGGCACTTCCTTGCTGCCGCCGTGGACCCAGCTGTCAGCCTCTCCACGTACAGTCCACGTCCGATGGAAGTCGTTCCTTGACCACGTTGACCACGCCGCGCCGAGAGCACCAGGGCGGTGGACGATGGCGAGGCCTAGGAAGGGGACGACGCGGAGCCGGTGAAGACGCGGCAGTGGATGCCCGCGTGGAGAGGAGTATGAGGGTTCACTCGTTCGGCTGCGGTGTGAGGCTGCCGTCGCCGCAGGGCCTGGCCAGCGGTGGGAATAGTATGGGCGGTGAGGCCTCCGCGGCAGCACAGCCGGCCACGGGAGGCAGGAGCAGGCGGCACGACCGGTGCTGCTTTGGGCGGCTGGAGCAAGAAGACCAGAGGTTGAAGAAGCACTACGGCCGTTGGATGGACATCGTACGGTCACTGGAGCTAGAATCGTTCATATTGACTAAGTTGACAAAGCCCTCCGTCCCCATCAACTTAGTAGGCCCACAAGTCAGCCTCCCACCAAGGTGGGTCCCAGCTAGCAGGGGGAGTATTCATTTTTTTGTGCGTAATAAGGAGGCACTTCCGGTGGGTCCGAGCTGACAGCGGGGGGAACGTTTTTTTCGCGAAATACGGTGGCCCGTCCGGTGGGTCCCAGCAGTCAGGGGGGAAACGTTTTTTTCGCGAAATAAGGTGGCCCGTCCGGTGGGTCCCCGCTGTCAGGTGGAGGAATAATTATTTTGCGCGTAATAAGGAGGCACTTCCTTGCGGCCGCCGTGGACCCAGCTGTCAGCCTCTCCACGTACAGTACTCTTCCGATGGAAGTCGGTCGTTGACCACGTTGACCACGCCGCGCCGAGAGCACCAGGGCGGTGGACGACGGCGAGGCCTAGGAAGGGGACGACGCGGAGCCGGGGAAGACGCAGCAGTGGAAGCCCGCGCGGAGAGGAGTACGAGGGTTCACTGGTTCGGCTGCGGTGTGAGGCTGCCGTCGCCGCAGAATAACAGGGGGTGTGGGTGAGTGGAGGGATGGCCTGGCCAGCGGTGGGAGTAGTATGGGGGCGGTGAGGCCTCCGCGGCAGCACAGCCGGCCACGGGAGGCAGGAGCAGGCGGCACGACCGGCGCTGCTTTGGGCGGCTGGACCAAGAAGACCAGAGGTTGAAGAAGCACTACGGCCGTTGGATGGACATCGTACGGTCACTGAAGCTAGAATCGTTTATATTGACTAAGTTGACAAAGCCCTTGGTACGCTCCAACTTAGTAGGCCCACAGGTCAGCCTCCGAAACGGTGCGCCCCAGATGTCAGGGGGAGGAATCATTTTTTGGGCGGCCGAAGCTAAGAATATCCGAGATTGAAGAAGAAGCACGACATCCGTTGGATAGACATCCAACGGCCACTGCTGCTAGAACCGTGTGTTGACTATAATAAGTTGACAAAGCCTTGCATACGCGTCAACTTATTTTTTTAGGGGACGCGTCACTTAGTAGGCCCACAAGTGTGTGGCAGAGAACTTATAGCCCATTTGCGTTTTGTAAGAATGTACAACCCATTTTTGAATTCTAATGGAATTTACAACAGCCCATTTACAGTTTGTTAAAAGTACAGCCCATTTTCTAGCTAGGACAACGATTAATAATTTCAACCAACCGTTGAAGACAGAATTCAATAAAATTTCCCACATTTTGATGGGATCCGAAATATTTTTATCCCGAAATTTCTAGTCAGATTAAATATAAATTTGTATTACGTAAAAATCCAACGAAACATTGCGCGCGCAACAATGAAAATTTAAGATTTTCAAAATCCATAAATAATATTTTATAAACTAATTTCGTGTTTGGTGCATTTTTTTATAGTTACTGCCCAGTTTTTATAATTACATCCCATTTATTATTTTTTAAAGCCCATTTTCCTGTTAAGCCTAATGCATCCCTCCTAGGAAAGATTTGCAGCCCAGCGGGGCGGAGAATAACAAGTTGACCTTGCCTGGGTATTCCTCAAAAAGACGTATAGCTGGGCTAGCCATTTTCATCTTGAAAAAATTAGTATCTGGGCTGGATATCTGGCCTGGGCTAGACGGGCCACAGCCCGCCCAGTTAATACCCTGCTCTCCTCTGAACAACAACGAAATCATCGCCAAGAAAAACTCTGCAGTGCTCACGCCTCAAAAACACAAATACTGCTCGAGCTGCTTGGTCCCAGCTGTCGGCCGCACCTTGTGCAATTCTCTCGTTTATATTGACTACATAGGTTGACAATGGTGTGGGACCGTGATGTCAGGAAACCAGGAGAAAGCAAAAAAATATAGTTGTACATAATAAGGAGGCACTTGCGTACGTACGGCTATGGCCCTAGTGGGTCCCTAGTGTCATCCAGTCAAAATAAAGTCATCTCCTGAATCCTCATGTTCGTTGACGATGTTAACAATGCTCGGCGCCACGGCGAGCGCAACAACTCGAAGGACAACGGAGAGGGCCTCGCGGGCCCTACGGATGGTCTGATACAGCGCCCGCTGCTCATTCAGGAAGCCAGGATCATCGGACACCTATGAGCACCTTCGAGAAACTGAGACGGCATGAAACGGTAAGGCCGCGCTTGGGAGCTCTGGTTTATTTCAAACCTGTATTAACATACAAGTGTAATTTACTCGTCATCGGAAACAACGCGTAAAATACAGGCGTAATGAAACCGAGGGCCCGAGGTCTGTAAGTAAAACCGGCGGGTTACGCGTGTAATTTGAGAGACCAGTGTATATTTTACGAGCACTGCTATATGGACGACATTACCAGACGATACATGCACGACGTGCGTATCATGCCATCCATGGGCAAGGCTGAAACAGCAGCTAACGGCTGGATTAGCAATCGTCCGAGTGTCGTTCAGCGTTTTTATCGTGTGTGAAGTACTTCCGATATTTTACTAGTCGAAATCGACCAACCAAGCGCCTTCGCCCGAGACCATCTGCTTTAATTTACAAGCGTCAGTTTTACAAGCGGTTTTGGTTGGAAAACGACGATCCAATCACGGCCTAATATCATGAGTTGGTCGGAAGATCATATGGTTTCACGTCTAACCTACCCGACTTGTCGTATAGGCTATGAATGAAACATCAGACGATGAACTTCTTAAGCACGGAAACAACAGAAGAGGATGATCTTCTTAACAAGCAAATCACTGGCATTAGATCGACATGCAAAACAATACGAAGCATTATTCTCAGGAGGCACGGTGAACAGCTCGTGATGCCGCATGCCACAACATTCCAAGCTCAACTTTGCAATCAAACACAAGGCCTGGCATTACATAGACAATATTCAGAACAAACTCTTAACACAGGAATATCTCAGCAGAGTAACTATTTACTTCTAAACTGAACACAGGAATAGGAAAAAACACTCGACGCTGCTCACAGCAAGGGCGTCCCACTCAAAAATATCAAATGCATGTCTTCTGGCTAACATCAATGAGCAAATTTTGACAAGGTTTTCCAATTCCAATATATTAAACTAACGTCTTCTTGCTAACATCAATGATTAAACTTTGACAAGCTTTTCCCATTCAAAATATGTAATGCCTATGATCGTGGAGTCCTGTCGTAGCTTCTTGTACTTGTTTGGGCACTTTTTGCCCAGGGCACTCCACGTGTTGTTAAATTGCCAATGGTCTCTGCAGACTAGTCATGTCACCGGTGTCTAATAATACTCTGTAAAGCTTCTCGGTCATTCCTTCTGTAATGTAGCGCAAACAGTGACTGCTTCTTTCTGCAAAGTGGAACGACCAACTGGACCCAGTAATGCAGCAGTTTGCCTTGGACACATTGGCTCCTTTTGTGCAGTTCAACTAAAATCGAAGTCGGAATAAAACCGAGCTTTAATTTTGATATCCCTGTAAGCAACAATAGGTATAAGGGAAACAATTACTGAGAAATAACGGTTGATGACTTGTACTCCCAGAAGAAAAGCATCTACTGATCTACTTTATCTTAATGGGAAACAAAGCAGGAGAGTAGCAATTCTCCATCAGTGTGATTCATTCATATTGACTGAGACATTATCTTAACAATGCCTTGTTTCAACATGTATAAAGAACGACAAAGCAGAAAAGTACCATTCCTAAAACAATGCAACTGATTCATTTTAACAGAGACATTATCTTAACAATACCTTGGTTAAACATGTAGAAAGAACTACAAAGCAGGATAGTACCATTCCTAACAAGTGTTGCAGTTTTGAACTAAGATTCAGTAGTTAATTAATTCTGAGAGTGGCATTGCTTAATTTTACCAGCGGCATTAGATTAACGAAAAGCATAAACAGTTCCAGGGGAGAGTGGGCGCAACAACAGTATGTGCTTCCATCTACTTATAAAGGGGGTGATGCAGAGTTTGTTGTAACAAAGCAACAAGCATCATGTCTGGGTTGGTCCCATTTTTGTTCACTACTTAATGGGAAAAGACAGCAATACAATAGCTTCAATTCAACATTTATTTAAAACAGTACCAATACAAGTAGCACAACATCTCAAAGCACACTGCACAATCATGTGGATGAAGGCCTGTACTGACCTTTCATGAGACGGACAAGATAAAATACGAATCTGCCAACACGAATAGGAAATCCAATCTCGTTTTGTGCAGTTGCACTGAAATCAAGCAAAGTGTTTCGCGTAGCGAAGCAAAATGTCGCAATAGCAACAAGTTGAATAGATATCCCTGTTTAAACAGAGGCAAAAAAGGAATCAATTACTGGCTAATAAAGGAGGATGAAACATGCGGCCACAAAAATGGTAATCCCGCCAATCCCTAACAAGTGTTGCAGTTTTGAAATAAGATTCAGTAGTTAATTCTGAGAGTGGCATCAATTACTGGCTTATAAAGGGGGTGATGCTGAATTTGTTGTAACAAAGCAACAAGCATCATGTCTGGGTTGGTCCCATTTTTGTTCACTACTTAATGGGAAAAGACAGCAATACAATAGCTTCAATTCAACATTTATTTAAAACAGTACCAAAACAAGTAGCACAACATCTCAAAGCACACTGCACATCATGTGGTTGAGACCAAGATTTGAAACAACTCGCCACGAAGACTGGAAACAAATCTCGATCTCCTTTTGTGCAGTTCCACCAAAATTAAGCAAAGTCACCGGTGTGACATTCAAGTTGAACTGCACAAAACACTCTTAAAACATAAGTGTTTCGAGTAGCGAAGCAAAATGTCGCAATAGCAACAAGTTGAATCGATAGCCCTGTTTTAACAGAGGCAAAAAAGGAAACAATTACTTGCCGATAAAGGAGGATGAAACAAACGGTGACAGAAAGAAGCATCTAACTTATCTTGGATGGAAAACAAAGTAGGACAGTAGCATTTCTAAAACGGTTGCATTGATTCATATTAACAGAGACATTCTCTTGAAACAACATTCGTTAAAAAATGTAATTTACTTTTAACAGTGGCATTGCTTCAATTTTCCGGCGGCATTCTTAGATTAACAACAGCAAAATAGCTGTATGGGACATGCCAGCACCATGTGCGTCCACACGTATAAATGGGTGATGCAGAGTATGTAGCCAAGCAGCATATATGCGCTGGTCCCATATTTGTTCTCTTTGAACCTTCTTCCTATGTGAGGGCAGCAAATCTAGTCCTGCACAAACTACCCGACCCCCCAGTTTCTTTCCCTTTTCAACAAAGAGATCGGTTCCTTACAGATGTGTGTACTGGGTTACCCCCTTTTTCCCTTTTCGACCTACAAAGCGGCTGGATAGCCAGTCTATACTACTTTCCGCCCCTCCTTTCCTCATTGAACCACGTCCTAGATTCTTGCTCCAGCCCACCGCACCCTTCTTTCCTCTTTGAACCAAGACCTAGATTCGACTACAGATCGAAAAAGATCCACATGCAGCTAGAGCAACGACGGTTTCAAAGAAACTTATACCTTAGGGTCGTCGGGATGTGGCAAGGCGTGCGGCGGGAGGCCGGATCTGCCCACACTACGTACGGCAGCGAGGAAGAAGGGGTCGGTGGCCCTCCCGCACAGGCGCTGGGTGAAAGAGAACAGCGCAGCCGGCAGTGGATTGCCTCCCTCGCCGAAGGCGATAGAGTGAACGCTGCACCTCCTCCCCTTCCCGGTGCGACGGGATACGGACGCCTCCTTCACCAGCTGTGAGGGGGGAGAGAGAGACAAGAGGCCAACGCAGTCTTGTTTAGATCTGGTGAAGAGAGGGTGAGAGACTGTGAATATAGCAAACCCTAGCAAATGAACGCTGAGCCTCCAGCGTGTAACATATATGGAGAGGGTGAGAGAGCGAGACGCGAGAAACTCTATCAAACAAGAGGCTATAATGGAGTAAAAAAATCTCTCCATAGCAGTGGTTTTAAATAGAATACGCGCGTTCCCGGAAAAAAGAAACGAAAACTGGCGGACAATTTTTTAAGGGTCTGTCTAGGACACATCTAGATGTGACATAGTTATGTCACATCTAAGTTGATGTCCACTCTGTTTGTGGTCTATTTTTTTCCTAGTTTTTTTGTTTCTTGTTGCTACATTATATACTTGTGGGAGCTTAGATGTGATATCCTTAAATAACATCTAGATGTGAATTAGACAAACTGATTTTCTAACGTACCAAGAAAGAAAACTCGATCAAAAACACGCCCCCGCTTCCAGGTCGCGAGAGTCGTCGCGCACACACACATAGACATAGACATGCATATCCGTGTTTACGTAAAATTCCATTTCCATCTCCATCTCCAATCATATTTGTCCAACTGGCACATTATTTACGTTGTTAATTATATACGCAGCAATATTAACGTACAACATCTCTTGTTTGCGCACGTCCGGACCGCTGCCACGGCCGGTCCTGACCAACCCGAACCCTCTTCATCACCCGCGCGTGCTTCCCGCCCGAAACGGTCAGTGCCGCATTCATGCCCGGCCAGAGCGGACGCGACCTCTCACTGGCGCCGGCATTGAAGCGGCGCGCCGGCCGAGAGAGCGTCGCCCGCGCCGCTTCCGGGTGCACGCGGCTGCTCCGCGTTCAAAGGTCGCAATAGCCGGCTACAACATGCATGTAAAAAGTTCTTGGGAGTCCGTGCTACAGCTAGCTGTCCTCCCCCAACTCGTCAATCTCTTCCAGTAGTGCTAGTACTCCATGGCGCGATCCATCGACAAGCAGGCGGGAAAGTTATCGTATACTCGGTTTGCGGTGAGTGGCATGCCGAGCGACCGTGTGGGGTCGAGCCGTGGAGGAGGGTGAGACACGAACACGACAGACGTGATTTAAACGTTGGTTTTGCTCGATGGCGCGATCCAACGAAACGAAACGTTGGTTTCTCTCCGTTTCCATTTTTTCTCCGGAAAAACGGAAACTTTCCACTCCATTTTCATTCCTATTCCAAGGTTGCCCCGTTACAACATTCCATCAAATACAAAGGAAAACTAACACGCATGCTGATGCATCTCAATGATTCACAGATCATAGCCAATATTTACTTCACAACTAAAGAAAAAAGTTGTGAGAGCGTGTACGAAAGAAAAACTACTGATGGGGTCACTACGACTTAAACCCTAAACCCTAAACATGATTTAATTTCCTGGCCAGGTAGAACCTGTCGAAGGAAAGACGGCTGGCACCCTCGGATCATACGATGCTTTTGTGCAGTTCCACTAAAATCGACCTGAGCATCCCTGATGGCAAAGATATTGAAGAAGTGTGATTAGAATAATAGTACTGGCACTAGTTCATGAGACATAAACTCATCACAAGTAGAAGCCGGTAGAAGTAGAGAAAGATCGACATGGAGATGGAGCTACGGCAGTGGAGCAAGCCGGCTCCAAAAGGAAGATGGACTACCTGGGACGTCGGGCTGTAGCTAGAAGGGCGGTTGGGACGCGGCATCGGCCCATACCGCGGTGACCCCCGATTGGGACGCACCGACTGTGGGTTTTCTCCCTCGCCGATGTCGACCGCGTCTACGCAGAACATTGTTCCCTTCCCCCAGCTGCGGGATCAGGCCCGTCGTTCTATGCTTGTGAAGAGAGCAACCTAAGCAAGCAGGCTTGTAGCTTAGGCTCCTGCTAGTGTATATATAGTGGTTTTCTTTTTCTCTCCATATCAACCATTTTATATTGCGTACGTGTCATTCAAGAGTGAAATGATGGTTGCTTCTTCCGACTAACTTACTGTGTGATTTGACTGCTCCTTAGTGGCCCCTACACGTACTCCCCCTACGTGTATGCAACAGTCACACGTACACATGGACGCAAAAACGCGCGCGACGCCCTAATGCATGCATGTCCGAGCACACGACGGAACACACACGGTCACGCTCAAGTGCTCAACCTACACGTGCATGCACACACATACTCAGTCAGGGTGAGCTAGTGACCGTATAAACACCGGAAAATATATATATTGAGCGCAATGAGCGTATTATGAAGTCCACTGACCGTATTTTTACAAATATACAGTGACAGACAGTGTATTTATCTCGTTTGAAATTAAGCCATATTAACCGGAGAGGAGGCAGTATGGACTAGCATTACTTTGCTGTGTCCCGTCAACTTGCCGAACGAGGAGAAGGTTGCAGGACGGGAGAAGCTTGCGCGCGGTGGCTCGCAGGACAAGGAGAAACTTTTGACTAATGCAAGCTCTCCCTCGCTCAGGCGGTGGACGTGCAACAGTTAATTCGGTGTCAGATTGCCAGAAGCATACACTATACTACTAGTGCTATTATTGTTCGACTTCCCGAATAGGCGAACAGCCAAGCGCAAAGTTTACTAGTACTACTACTATAGTCTATAAAGGTACGTACTATACTAGTACTAGGAACCGGATGGAGGAGCGTCTGCACTCTTATTATAATTTTAAAATGTGATAAAGCAATCTTCAACACATTTGGTTCTCTTCGAGGGTTCTCGCATGTGATAATGGAAGTTGATTGCATGGAACACTCGCCACAATTCTCGCTTAATTCTGGCTCATATCCTGTTACAAATAGTAGCGCTCGGTAATATTTCCTCTTTTTTTGTTATTCAGCATGTAAACAGGTCAGCAAACCTTGCGGCGCATCTTCGTGCGAACCGTGCTTGCTGCACTTTGAATGTGGCCGAGAGCTGGCTTGATGAAACACCTCGCTTCCTACTTCTTTTTTTGCGGGGTACCTCGCTTCCTAGTGACCAGTGTCTTGGCTGATCGTCCTAAGAATGCTTATATATGAATAAAGCTCTCTCATTTACCCGCAAAAAAGATTAAGCCATATTAACCGGAAAGGAGGGAGTATGGACTAGCACTACTTTTTGGTGTGTCCCGTCAACTCGCAGAACGAGGAGAAGCTTGCAGGACAAGGTGAAGCTCGCTTACGCCTTTTGACTAATGCAACCTACCCTCGGTGGACATGCATCAGTCCATTCGGTGTCAGATTGTCAGAGGCATACACTGTAGTACCCAACATGCGGAGTACCATCATTGTTCGACTTCACGAAGAGGCGAAGAGCCAAGCGCAGTAGTACGAGTAGTACTACTACTAGAACCGCATGGTGGAGCGTCTGTACTCTTATTTTTTATCTCTGATAAAGTACACGTTTATTCCGGAGAAGGGCGGAAAACGGCAGCCCAACATGTAATGAATGATATCGATCAACCAACCATGCTCGAATATATCTTGGCCTCCGTGCGAGCCCGTCTGTGTGTTCTCGCTCCTCGTCTCTCTCAAGGAACGGCGGGTTGGCTCTTTGCCGTCAATTGAGATCGGTTTGCTCACACTCCTGTCCCACATGTCAGTGATATGCCAAGAGGAGGTGCGTTGACCGACTGGCCATACGCGTACTTGGTTTTGCACCTTCATACTACTCCTCCCTCCGTCACAGTTTACAGGGCGCGCTTCATTATGATGCATTTCTCTCAATGCATTTCCACCACCAGAGAGACTTTAGACGCGTTTGGTTTAATGCTCAATTAATTAGGGCGTGGTAACCGCAATCAAGTCCACAATTTTCTCTCCATGTACTGTACTACTACGGAGTGGAGTAAGTGCATGCATGTGTGTACCCGGGGTGGAAGCACTGCATGCATGTGTGTACGCATTATTCCCTCTAGTAATAGACGCCGTGCTATAACTACCAATGCTATTTTTCAGGCCGATCGCTAGTCGCCTTGGTCCCACAGATTTTTTTTCTTTTTTCTGAAGCGCGCTGTATAAACAGTGACGGATGGAGTAGTATGAGCGGATTCAAAGAAGAGCGTATTGATGGTTGCTTCTTCAGAGCAACTTACAGTGGGAAAGGTGGGGCTTATGATTTGACTGCTCATTACTCACTATTAATGCGGCGCAACGACCGGGCTGAGTCTCCCATGCGGTTGTGCACTACCCCCTCGGTTCTTAAATATACTCCGGAGTATTTGTCTTTCTAGAGATTTCAACGAGTGACTACTCAAATATTTGTCTTTTTAGAGATTTCAAATGGACTGGCACATACGGATGTATATAGACATATTTTAGAGTGTAGATTCACTCATTTTGCTCCGTATGTAGTCACTTGTTGAAATCTCTAGAAAGACGAATAGAATATTTAGGAACGGAGGGAGTACACATACGAAGCAAAATGAGTGAATCTACACTCTAAAATATGCCCGTTTGAAATTTGTAAAAAGACAAATATTTAGGAACGAAGGAGTATAATTTTGTGCATGGCACATGGACCCGGATGATGAAGAGGCTTCTGGCAATGCTATCAAGCTTCCATCATTTGTTTACATAATTGACGTACTATACAAATAATTTTCCAGCGACATGAAATTGTACAATGGTGTGAGCTTTCAGCTTTTGTTTCGCGTGTCTTGCCATCGATGCTCTTTCGGAAACAATAAAAAACTAACTTCCTTGCTAATGCATGTCAATTATTAGCAGATCAGAGCTAATAATTACATCACAACTGAAGACAGAGTTGTGAGAAGGTGTTAAATTAAAATTGATCCATGCTTTCATTGGCAGCAACGTCCCCCCAGCTCTGTCTAAATCAACAAGGCATGTTGGGAAAAAAGTAGCTGTCTGGAGCATGCAACATTCCGATCATTTTGTGCAGTTCCACTAAAATAGAGCTGAGCGTCCCTGTTCCAAAGATATTAAGTGTGATTACGATAATAGAGGACTGCTGATGAAACAATAAACACACAAATAGAAGCCGGTCACCTTTGCAGTCTCTCTTAAGACTAACTAGTTGGAGAAGATTAGGCTCGGAGTTGGATGAGGAGGATAGAGCAAAACCAATCTCCCTTTGTGCAGTCGCACTGAAATGTAGAGACGTTGCCCGTGTGACATTTTAGTACAACTGCACAAAACACTCTTAAGAAAAAAGTGATTTGTGCAGTTCACCAAAAGGTCGCAATAGCAACGAGTAGAAAGGAAACAATTACTGGCCAATAACAGTTGATGACACATGCGACGACAAAAAAGAAGCATATTCCTTGTCCTAAGGGAAGATAACAACACGGTTGTGTTTGTCTAAAACGGTGTGAGGACGAGAATGCAATATGGAAAGTACGCCGGACGAGCTACGTTTTGGGCAAAGAACTATGGAAGATCCACATGCAGCGACGTGGGAAGACGGGCAGTGGAGCAAGGCCGGAGGGGATACCTGGAGGTCGTCGGGATGTAACTAGGTGAGCGGCGGCGGGCGGAATCTGCGAGCAGGTGGCGTAGGCCCTGCCGCGCCGGAGCTTGGTCAGAGAGAACGGCGTGTACCGCAGATCGGGACGTGCTGCCTCGGCGCCGTCAAACGGAGAAACGATGCACTTCCTCCCTTTCCCCCGGCGGACGGGATGCGGCCGGATCAGTGACCAACGGTGAGAGAGAGAGAGGCCACCGCACTCCCTTTCCCCCGGCGGACGGGATGCGGCCGGATCAGTGACCAACGGTGAGAGAGAGAGAGGCCACCGCAGCCTTGTGTGAGATACTCTGAAGAGCGACAAACCAGGCAGGCAGGCTCCATTGTATATAGTGAGCGGACTACCTTTTTCTCCATAAAAATCGTTTTATATTCTGTGTACGTGCCATTGAGCGCTATAACTTTATTTAAAAATAACGCGGCAACGCGTCAAGTCGAACTTTGTTTCGTGCACGCGTGGTACACGACCTCCCTAGGTAAACAACCGCTACAGGCGTTCAAATTAGCACGTGGGCTGCCATTTCGTAAAGAAATGAGCTCCACCGTGTACCCGCGCGGGTGTGGCTGGGCACGAAGCGTGAGTACGTGCACGGTGCACCTATTCTCTTCTTGTATACGTACACCACCTACGTGGGGTTGTGTGAGAGAGATACAAACCTAGAGAGATATAGTGTGTGGGTTCTTGAGAGTTTTTTGGGGGGGGGGTCAATCAAAAAATGTAACATATGCAATGTGTGTGAAATAGAGTCCTGGATATAACATATATATAGAGGGGGCGATCCACGAGAAGAGAGTGGAGGTATCATCGGCTTGAGGTGTCCATAGAATCGAAGAGAGGGATGATGTGTGTGTGTGTGCGCGCGCGATCGATAAAGAGTGCCATCGAATTTGTGTGTGCCCACGTCAAAGATATAGAGTGGCTGGCCTACTGGAACGTGAGATGGGACATGTGCAGTTTGTCTCTGTGGCATGGATACCTACCTGCAGCGCTCGACTATCGGTGTGTGGTGGGGGAAGAGGGAGGCCCAATTAACTATAGAGGTACAATGGCTGGTATATGTGTGGAGGAGGAGAGAGGCCTACCTCATGTATTAAGGAGATCGATCTGCCTCATGTATTAAGGGAGATCGATCGGCATCCATGCATATGTGCAGGAGAGGAATAAGGTTGGGAGAGAGACAGAGCTAGAGTGTTGGAGGGGGTGGTAGTGGAGTTGCTTCTAACAAATGGTGGGATAGGCTTGCTAGACAAACGGAGGGCACGCCCGCAATATCAATAAGAGAGGAGATGGCTGCTTGTTGTCTGTGCACGTGCGTGTGAGAGACGGGTCAGGAGGCATGCACGAATGATGAGGGGGGACGATGTGGCTGTGGTAAGCAGACGTAACTACATAGGAAGATCAATCGCCCTTTGTTAGAGAAAGGAGAGACATAACTTGTGAGGTACGTCGATCGATGGGGGGGTAGTTAAAGTCGATCTAGGTATATGTTGGGAGATCGATCGGTATACATGCATGTGTGTGTTAGAAGCAAATGAGGCACGAGGAGAAGGATAGAGAGAGAGGGATGCATGTAGGAGGTGGTACGAGAGGCATACTATATCGAGGGGGAGGAGTGTGCGAGTACGAGAACGATGAAAAGAGTGGTGGGAGTGAGGCATGGACGGTGACAAGAGAAGAGGGGAAGCTTGTGTTTGTGCTAGGCACACCTGGCTAGAGAGGCATATCGATCGATGTGTGCCGTAAAGAAGGAGCTGGGGGGCCTACACACACCGTGGGTGAACGACCTAAAGTGAAAAGACGAATTTGCGCGATGGAGCTAGAGAATGCTGAGGGAGGGTGAGAGGGATGCGGGCGTGTGCATGCACAAGAGAAAGTTAGCGCTAGCTACAAAGATAAGAGGGTTGTGTGGGTGTAAAAGACGAATAGAGATCATATATACTTCATTATAAAAAGCGAATTCGGATATTTGAAGAATTTATCATAGTGTTTCAAACCGACGCATGTGTGAATATATATAACGGTGATACACATGGTGTGGTTATGAACATGTTATACTACATTTAATATATTTTATCTCTACTCTTATAAAAAACGGAGTTGTTGATGATGGTGTGCCTGCCATCCTGCATTATAGGCCGTCCGATTTATATCTGGCGGATAGCAAGGAAACTATGATGGTTGAAGTTGGCAACAATCATGATTGTAGATTCTTATTGAAATAGAGAAACGAATTCAAATTTAGTTCGAATTGCAGCGGTAGTATAGACATTTGGAATGCACTAAAATGTTGGTATGAGTAGGTTACATGCATTATACAGCAAGCGAAAAAATTTAATCGGACATAACATGGATTCATACTCCCTCCTTCCATCTATATAGGGCGTAATGAGATTTTTAAGACCGCCTTTGACTATTGACAAGATTAATAGTACATGACATGCACAATGTGAAAATTATATCATTGAAAGAACCTTTCACAGACGAATTTAACGGTGTGCTTTGTGTAAGTTGCATGTCATATATCATTGCTCTAATATTTGGTCAAAGTTAGCATCGAAAAACGCATTAGGCCCTATATAGATGGAAGGAGGGAGTAGCTTTGAATAGCATTTGTATAGTAAAACGGGGCAAGACTCTCTCTTTGTGTGGTGTGAATAGTTTTATTTTTTCGTTTTCTTTTTGGTTGAGGGAAGTGCGAATTGATTTGGTACGTACAAGTACAATATTACTACACGTTAGGCTTGTCCCTAAAATTCAACCCGCGTCTTGTTATATCCCGAAAATTCAGATATCGTGCTCCCAAAACTGGCGCCTTCACAACCCGCGCCTTGCTATCCCGAAATTACAACGCGCGCGAAAACTCCCTCCAGCTGCCAAATCCCGACACGCGAAATCCCCCTTCTAACCCTGAGCCGAAAGGGCCGCTAGTTCAAATCGGTGGGGGGTACTTTTGTAACACACCCTACATTTTGGACAAGCGCGTCCCTAAGTCATGCTTCACCCCCTCTCATCGCCCCCTTTTCGCCATTCGAAATCCCAGGCCGCCATAACCTCTCCGCTCCAGCCGCGAAACCCCACCCTCCTCCGTCCGCCACGCCACCGCTGCCCAGTCGGAGCCTCTTCCCCGACGATGTCGTCCACCGCAACAGCTCGACGTCCCTCGTCCACCTCCCCGGATGAGGATCCGTCATCCATCTCGCCGTCCCGCCGGTTCAGCCGCCCCGTCCTCCACGTCCAAGGAGCTGCTCCGACGATCGCCTCGTCTATCATGGCTGCTCCATCCCCACAGCGCCGCCTTAACCTGCTCCATCGAAACCGCAGCATCCTCACCGACTCCTCAGACGAAGCCGAGGCCTACTCGGTGCCACCAAAGAGGTTGTACACTCATCGCATCGCACCTTCTCCTTCACTCGACCTCCCGGCGCCGACGATGCTCCATTCCGCACCCCCATGGAGCGGCTACCTTGAAGCCGGCACCGCGGGCGACATCTCCACGGCGGCTCTCCCCCAGTGCGAGGCCCCTTCAGCGGCGGCGTCCATACCAGCCGGATCTGCTGCTGCTGCTGCTGCTCCGGCTCTCGCTCGATCGCTCGCTCGCCCAGCTGCTGCTGCTGCTCTCCCCCTCGCTCGTGCTGCTGCTCTGCTCTGATTAAGCCACACTTCAGTCGATTTTCAGGGGTTGGGGCGGCTCGCCGGAGTTAAGGAAGAACCACCCACAGTGGGGACGGGGGCTCGCCGGAGAGGTACCCCACTATCTATCTTAGGGTTCAGGGTGGGGGCGGGGGGCCTAGAGGGCTGGCCGGGGCGGCGGTGGCGAGTTGTTTCGGGGCGGCGAGGCAGCGCTGGGGCCGGCGGTTCGGCCGGTGGTGGCTGGCGGCTTAGGGGGGTGCAGGTTGAAGATGAACTGCAGGCCCTCCCTAAACTACATGTCAAGTGCCTCTCTGCTACGATTGCATTCAGTTTCGACAGTAGCATTCAGATTCCACAGTAAATTTCAGTTTCGACAGTTAAGTTCAGAGTCAACAGTTTTTACCTCATCTGTTGTAGTCAGGTGGTTTTTGGTGATGTTAATTTTACATCCATTTTACATCATCTATTGGAGATGCTATTAGAATCCCACTTGAGATTGACGATGTCTGTCTTGTGCTGCTTTAGCCTTGACGTCTTACGGCTCACCGGAGCCGCTCCAACGACAGAACGATCCATCACAACAGAGCAGTGCCCTGGACGCCGTCTACAGATTCCTCAGATCTTCCTCCACACCTCCGACAGCCACCTCTGCCTCAACTGCTTCAGCGACCAACGCAATGATGCTGAGGTCGACACGGCTACGGCAAAGAGGTTGTACACTTGTTGCATCACTTATTACTATACATTCACGTCGATCCATTAGGGCTATTTTGGTTCAACGGAAAAACGTCGATCCACTGGTTGTTACCATTGCTCTAAATTTCTGCATGCTCTCCTTACATAATCTCACCATATTTTTTTCGTATGCATGTCAGATATTGTACACAGTCATGCTGAACATGTAGAGAAAAAGAGAAGAGTTTTGTGTGGCAATACAATGTCATGCAGACATCGCTCCATGGTGGGTTCAATGGCAAACCCTCCCCACCCCTCTCCAGATTGTAATCCAGAGGAAGATATCTGTTCTGAGGCGGATTCAGACGCCACTGACCACTCCTATTTACCCCCAAGGTGTTTGCTCTACCTTGGCATGATGATGTTAGTCATATCATGCATATGTTTCCTTGCAGTGCCTACTTTTGACATCATATATGTCATCTGCTTAGTTTAGACATGTTCTGTAATGCCACCTATTTAGTTTCTATATCATATATGGGAATTATGTAGTCTCATGTCTTTTAGCCAGCCATAATATATGTGAAATGTGCAATGCCATCCTGTTTAACCAGGCATCATATATTTGAATGATATCTTGTCCATCCTTTTCTTCATTACATTTCCATTTGTCGACAATGTTTGTACATTAAACTACTCTTCCTGTGAATCAGCCATTTGGGTGGGAGATGGAAAAATCTGGAGTGAAAACAAGGCCTTCAGAGCAGACAGTGCTACCTGTCGAAGCAGATCTCTTGTTGGGTCCCGATAGCTCCTCAGAGATGGATTCGGAGACAAATGACCAGTCCTATTCCCCCACTGAGGTGTATGCTCTAACTTGGCACGGTTATACTGCTCATATCATGCATACGGTGTCTTGCATTGCATAGTTTAGACATCATATACACAATATTCAACACCATGTTCTTAGTTCAGACATCATATCGAATGCCCTCTGTTTAGCATATAAATCACATATGTGAATTAAATGATGCGATCTTGATTACTTAGATAACATGTAGGTGAATTATGTCATGCGATCCTGTTTAGTTATTCATCATATCTTTGAATTATGTTATGCTATGCTATCCAGTTTAGATAGACATCATATATGTGAAATAATGTCATGCTATCCGTTTTAGTTAAACAATATACATGTCAACTATTTCATGCCCTCTTTTTTCCACACTATCTATTGCATATGCCTCTCATACAATGTCTGTACATTCAACTATGTTTCCTGTTTATCAGCCATTTGAATTGGAGCGGGTGATGCCAGTATCTAGCGGACTAAAAACACGGTCTTCAAATAAAACAGTGCTACCTCTTGGTGGAGATAGCACCCCGGTTGTACATGCACAAGAACCAGCCCTACCACACATAACCCAAACTCTCGCAGATTGTACCCCTACTGCGATGGACAGAGAACCAGCTTCACCCAATCTAACCCCAACCCCAGCCGATAGTAACCCAGTTCCTGTTGACACAGCACCATCTCCACCACAGAGCTCCCAAATAAGAGCAGTTAGTAAGGCAGCTCCAGTGCCCAAAGGGCCAGTACTATCACGACGAACCCCAATAGTTTAGCATCTATCGCATTTGATGTTGTTTAATCGTATGTGCGTATCTTCCCATCTTGGGAATATTATACTGAAGATGAAGGAAAATGCCAGTTGCAGGTGTTTGTCCAGGAGTTATGTGTAAGTAATGTTATTCATGGCAATTACTTTGCTTCGTCCCATACATCCTACCTCCATGATGGTTATAATACAGCAAATTTTCCCATTTTTCTCTATAGAGAAGGACCGATTTGGAAACTCAGGATGAGGTAACCTGTGCTAATACCTCTGCTATCTTCAAGAATGCTTGGTGGCAGTATCGGAATTACCTGAAGAAAACGTACTTCACCGGCAAAGAAACTCATCAAATTCCCGTACGTTCTCCTGAGACACATTTATTGGACGATGACTGGGAACGCCTTGTTCTGTACTGGTCCCGAACCAAGAATGTGGTAAGGCCTATGAGCTCATTTTCTATTTTTAAGTATTATATTCTTGCGTCTTACTGTACTCTGTTCATGTAGAACAAGTGCCTAAACCTGAAGAACAACTGTTCTAATTTAAGATTCCATTGCTATCATAGTTCAAAAAAGCGCTAGGCGTTAATTGTGCATTTTGCCACCGCCTTGCGCTTTACTGACCAAAGCGCATGCTTATGCGCAGTTATGCATAGATTATGCGTAGTTATGCGCAATGCGTTTTGCCAACGCCTAGAGCCTAGGCACGCTTAAGCGCTCGCTTAGGCGCGCCTTTTTTAACTATGATTGCTTTGCTCTTGTATCACTGTATTTACTCATACAAACTTATTTTTAAATTGAAGGATCCAATCGAAACTCCAATGGCACAGCAGGTATGTTCACGCATGTTTCTTTAACAGGTTTGCTCTTATCAATAGCTCTGTTGATTTCAATTTCAATTGTGTATACAGTTGACTTTCATATCATGCACATTACTAGCATCACAACAGAGCCAATAGTGTTGTTGTACATGTAGACCCATGGTACCCATCTGAAATCTTGTTGTGCCGTGTAGTTTCCCACGCTTTGTATTCTTTCACTGCTGCTTTGTCTTGAACTGATATGATTTGAACCGTGTCTCTACTTTGATTTGGCAAGACAATGCAGTGACCATAGGACATAGATATATGTTTGTTTGATGCTTTTATTATGTACTAGTACTTGGCAATAGAAGACTTGATAGATTAATCCTGTCCACCTTACTAATGAACTGGTTCACCGAAATGAGTTTCATATACTAGTACATGCTAAACTTGTTATGTGTCTGCTTGTTTCTTCTTTTAGAATGCTGTCGGAATATTGGGGAAGAGTGCCTTATTAAGCAATGGTAAAGGAAGTAATGCAGATAAGGTTCGGGATAGTGACACATCCTTGTTGGTCTCCAACAAAGCTGATAAAACAGCTAAGGAAGACTATCTTGAAGACAGCGAGACAACCCCAAAGTCCTGTCTTGGTTTAGTGTTTGAGTTACTGGCCACTACCACTTGCACAAGCTATTCAAACTCACTGTCTGAATCAGTTCGGTTTCTTGAGTCTCAACTACAAGCTGAAAGACATCGATCAGCTGTGCTGCGACAAGAAGCGGAAGGACTGCGGAAGTCCCTGGAGCATTCAGATGCATACTTTCTGGTGCAACAGCAAGCGCTGGAGGATTTTAGCGCCAAACATGACAAAGCTAATCAGCTTGCTAAGCTTATTGCCAGCATGGTGGATACCCAGGATAACGTTTCTAGAGCTCTTCTGAAGTTGTTTCAGTTATGCTCTTGTTTTGCTGTCGCGTTTATTTGCACTGGTGGCCAATTTTGACGGCCAGTGTATGTAATGTGCTGCTTTGTTCCCTATATTTGCACTGGTGGCGAACTTTGATGCCCAGTGGATGTAATATGTGTAATAGCGGTAATAGGCTAGCGTTAATTGCTTGCTTATTTATTTCCTTATTGTCTTGTTTAGTTGTTTGCTTGTAGTCACTGCAGTTCTTTTTCTGTTTTTTTCTAGTGGCCACAATAGCCTATTTTTGGTAACTAGGCCAAAATAATCATGGCAACACACGGACTGTTGTAACCATGGGCCTCCTGCGGGCCGTATGATCCATGGGCCTTCGTCCGGCCGTAGGATCCATCGGCCTTCTATACGGCCTTAGGGTCCATGGGCCTTCTACGGGCCGTAGGGTCCATGGGCCTTCTATGGGCCGTACGAACCATGGGCCTTCTATGGGCCGTACTATCCATGGGCCTCATACGGGCCGTAGGATCCATGGGCCTTCTACGGGGCGTATCATCATTTCGCCAATCATGGGCCGTACTATTCGTGGACCATAACGGGCTGTTAATAGGCCGTATTTGATAACTCTATGAAAACAGCCCAACGGGTTTTTTTTGACATGAAAACGGCCCAACGTATTAACGGTCCGCAAACAGGCCGACTGTAACGACGGGCTGAATTTGGCCCACAAGCAGAAAATGACAGTAAGGGTTGTATGTAACCGAATGCTGCAAATGAGCCCAAGAATCAATGGGCCCTGAGAAGGCCGAAAGATAACTTGGGCTAGAAACGGCCCAATGGAATAACGGGCCGTTAATGGGTATAAAGTGATACACTGTTCATTACGGGCCAGTTTCACCACGGGCCGTTAATGGGCCAAGAGTTACAAAGGTCCTCATATGGGCCGAAAGAAGTCATGGGCCACACATGGGTCGGCAGTTAAAACGGGCTAAATCATATTGGACGGCCCAGATGACGCTACTGGGCCTAATTCGGATAGGGCGTAATGGGCCCTGGGTTAGCGGGCTGTAAATGGGCTATATGCGAACAGGCCGTTAACAGGCTTTCCGTGGGCTGGCCCACCACCTTTTGACCAAGTCAAACGGGCGGCCTTTTCACCGGAATGGGCCTCTGTTGGGCCGTGCCACGTGTCGCCATATCATAGGCGCCTTCGGTCCAATGAGCGGATGACATCTGTCCCAACGGTGAGCCGACACGTGTTTCCTCCAGCAAATGATGATTTTACATGTGGAAAATCCCCATTGGTCGGGGTTGTTAACGGGTTATCGGATCCAAAACCCGACCCGATAGCTTAACGGCGTTCCGTTACGGTGGATGCCACGTGTCAGTCACCCTTGACGAAAGCACTTCTGTGACGCGCGATTTATCGTCATGGAAGTGGACACTTCCGTGATGATAATTTTGGTAATGTCATGGAACACTTCTACGACAGCACAGGTATGACTATCTTGATTCTGTCATAAATTTGTCATGGATGTACATGCATGACAAAAAACGCGACCTACTGTGACAAACACGTATCATCACGGAAGTGTATTTTTTTGTAGTGAACTTAAAAGGCTTTGCAAAAATGGTTTAACTCAATGGCCTGGCAGCCCATGAAAAGCCTCGAATTTGGGGCCTGGCAGCCCGTGAAAAGCCTCGACTACAACGGTTTTATTTGCCTTTTGCTAAGTTTTTCTTTCTTTTGATAAGATTTGTGATGTTTTCAAACCGGTGTTTATCAACCCGGTTAGGCTGTCAACTACAAGTTGTCAGTACATGATCAAGTTATAATCCGGAGACTATCAGCCCGGTCTGGTTTTGACTCAAAGTCACCAGTATAGAATAAACCGGTGTTTATCATAACCCAGAACAGTTTTATTGTCAACCAATATCATATAACAGGAGTTACTTATACTCTAGATTAGGGTTATGACCCTCACTACAAAGTTGGTCAGCCAACATTATGCCTAAAGGTCACAGGTATCATATATTTCCATATTTGGTTATCTTTACAACCTTGGTTATAAACCTTGGTCATATATATGTATTTGGGTATCATGACCCGCCCGGTGGTAAACCACCAGGGCGCTTTAAGCTTCTTATCTGTAGGAACAGCTTGAATAAATGGCTATGGATTATGAACATCATATCTTAAGCATGTCGGATTAAGCAAGCATCAGCCACAGATAAATATGCATGAAGGCATAACAGACCAAGTGTTTTAACTAGCCTATTACAAGGCGTTTCAGTGCCCAAAAGGATAATGGTTTTCTCAAATACGTGTTGCAGCATGTAGAAGGCTAAACCGGCCTCCGGATTATGATTGATCACCAGCTTGCCCTGACGGCTGCGGATCATCTTGCACCGGTTCATCCTCTTCGTCTCTACCCAGCGGCTGGAAGTCAATAGTTGTCCAGTCGATTCCAGTTAACACTTGGAACACAGCTTCGTCACTTATAAGGGTGGACGGTTCAATATCAGGGGCATAAGTGTGCTTACGGATTGGAGGGATCAGATTTTGCACTTCCAGAATTGGTGCAGCAACCCGTCTGTTCTTGTCATCATAACTTGCCTGGTAGTATGAGAGATCAGCTTCTTCAGCCAATTGGCAAGCCAGTGGACGTACTTCCCGGTTTATGGCGCGGAGATCCTCCTGGCCAAATTCTGATCCGTCTTCTTTTAAGCTTGGGAAGCCTTTAGCCACGTCCACCGGATCAAGATCAGGCACCCACGCCTTTGCCCGGGTTAGAGCGGTCAGAGCTCCGGCCCTTGCCGGAGCTTTCTTTAGTTCTTCAACCCGGGCAGGCAGCATGGATAGCCTTTCTAAGGTGTCCTTGATCAATGTTGGAGGAAGGTTATTGTGTGAAGCGGTGCAGATGATCCGCTGTGCACCGGTATACAGCTGCTCTATCAGAGTATAGGCCGCTTTCAATTTCTTCTGTACGTCAGAGCCCAGATGGCTAATACGAGTTCCTGCATCATTATAAACGTTAGTAAACCAGCAACACATGGGAAGATATGTTGAAAGTATAAAGCAAGGATGCTTACCAGACACAACAGCGGTCATAGCATGTACTTGCCGCTTTACACCAGCCAGCTCGTCTACCACCGGTTTGAGAGCTGCTTCGGCGCCTTCAGCTCTTTTCTGCAAAGCGGATTTCTCTGTGTTCCAATCCGCCCGCTCCTTGTTGAAGCCCTTTTTCAGTTTCTCCATAGCGCCTAGAGCGCTGGTCAATTCTTCCTTCGCTTTGGAGGTTTCAGCTTGCTGGGATTTGAGGTTCTCTTGCAGATCAACGGTTTTGGCTTTCCTTCTTGCTCAGTTCAGCCTATAAAGAGACAGATATATAATGAGTTGACAATACATATTTGAAGTACCAAGCACATAACAAGTTATGCCCTTAGTACTTGGGGGCTAATGCATATTTGCTCTTTATCAGAAATTTTTACAAGTCCAAAGCACAATACAAGTATTAAGCTTGGCACTTGGGGGCTAATGTGTCTTTGCTCATAAAATGCTGATATGGGAATTCTTCTACAAAGTCCCAGTTCATCTTTATAAAGTTAAACCGGCCCTTGGGGGCTACATCAGTGAAGTTAAGATGCATTGTTGCAAACAGGAAATTGTTACTAAGTCCCGGTTTAAATTGGTATCTTAAACCGTCACTTGGGGGCTACTGGAGTTGATAAGCTGCAATTAAATATAAGAGAGAAACACTTATGAAGTTACCTCATATCGCTCCTTCATCATATTTACCAAACCGGCTTCATAGTCACGGCTGGTGTACAGACGGTTCAGGAAGCCAGAGTGAAGGTCTTGAACATTCAGATGGGCATAATTTGACAAATCGGCGTTCCATTTGCCTTTGCCAATTGCAGAGAGCTCATCTTTGGCAGTATGCTTTGACAAAGCGACAGGATTGCCCAGAGCAGTATGCCAGTGCCAGTAATCATAATGTCATCATCTTTGTCATCAGCAGCCGTTACTGGGGTTGGCGGTTTGTCAGTATTTTTAACTGGACTTGCCGGTTTATTGTCAGTTCGGACAGGGCTGGTTGGCTGGTCAGCATGGCTTGTGGTGTCAACTTCTGCCTGCTCAGCAACGAAGTCATGATCTTGAGGCGGTGGGTCATTCAGTATGGCATCAATGTTGGTCTCTTCAGGATCTGGAGTTTTCTCCGGTTCAACAGCCACGTCTTCATCAGCCGGTTTATTCAACCGAGCTTTCTTGCTGGGTCTGGGCTTGGCGCTGAGAGAAATAAACTTGAGGATCGGTACAGTATATCAAAATAGCAACATCAAGGATAACAACAAATGTATAGCTCACCCAAGAACCGTTTTGAGGGGTGGAAGTTTTGTGGCCGACGATTCGCCAGAAGATGAGTGAGAAGTACCCTGATAATTTGAATCAGACGGGTTAAGAGGCTGGTGGAAACAACCTGCTTTGGGGCATGAAGTATCAATGGGATAAGAGACCTCTGATCGGTGTTTCCGAACCGGACTGTTTGGTAAACCGGCGGAGGTAACTACCTGGCCGCTATGCCGGGTTGTGCGGCGAGCCTCGTGCTGCTGCGTCTTCAAAAGAAAGTTTGGGTCCAAGTAAGCAAGGGGGTGAGAAAATTTTACTTTCCGGTTTGCTTGACGGATTTTTGATGTTGGCAGAGGATCTGAATCGGAGGAAAGAATGGTTACCTCTACGTCATCAGCATGACTGCCTTCAGCGTCGTCCTGATAATAATCATTGTCAATGAGATGTACGAAAAATGAACCAAGAGAGTCAAGTTCTACCTCTGATTCCGGATTACCCACATCGTCATCAGCTGGTAGCTCGGAGGATGCAGTGGTCCTTTTCTTGGCAGGTTTTTTGATAACCTTGGTCTTTGGACGAACTGGCTTGACCGGTTTATCTTGCGGCTTGACCGGTTTGTCTTGTGGTGGTTTCTTGTTCCAGAATGGATCATCACCCTGTCAGAAAAAAATCACACTTTCAGAGAATATTTGGACAAAAGCAACTTCAGATAAAAAGATTATATGATTCTTACAGCTGGCGGTTTGTTGAAAGCGCAGAAAGGGAGTAGTCCGGTTTGGGCACAGACAGCCTCCGGTTCGTTCAACATTTTCTTTACAGCCTCAGTGACTTCTGCATCTGTAAGCTGAATGTCAATGTGCCGCTGAGCATCCTTCAAACTCCCCGTATACTCACACATCAAACCGGAGCGCCGGCTTAAGGGCAGAATACTCCAGCTTATCCAGCAACGAGCAAGATCAACTCCTGTCAAACCGTTCGCCATGAAGGCTCTAAGCTTTGATAATTGGGGAGCATAGTTGGCCCTTTCTTTTGCCGTCAACCTCTGAGGAAAAGGATGTGTGTTGCTAAGGCGTTCAGGGCGGTAACCCGGCAGGGGGTTTTCATCAGGTGGAGATGTATCCATGCAATAAAACCAAGTCTGGTTCCACTCTTTGGGGTGACTGTGGAGTTTGGGATGAGGGAAGGTGACTTCCTTCCTTTTCTGAACCGCCATTCCGCCCAGTTCCGTATTGGGTCCATCCGAGAACTCTGTGCGACGGTTTAAGTGAAAGAAATCCCTAAACAGTTCGACTGTAGGTTCCTCTTGCAGATAAACCTCACAGAAGACTTGGAAGTGGCAGATGTTGGTCACAGAATTGGGACCGATGTCTTGAGGGCGCAGCTGAAAATTGGCTAGTACATCTCGGAAATTTTTTTGAACCGGGAGGGCTAAAACCTCGTCCGAGATGATCAGCAAACACGACTACCTCTCCGTCCTTGGGTGTAGGAGGACTTTCCGGGCCAGGGACCCTCCAGTGGATGACATCTTTTTTGGCTAAAGCGCCCGTTTTAACAAGATTGTTTAACTGCTCTTCGGTTACTCGAGAGGGAGCCCAATTGCATTCATAGACTTGCTTGGCCATGGCAATGGAAATCTGAAACATGATTATTGCGGTTTAAGATTTACAGTGGACAACTATACAGCAGTATAAGGATACAAGCATATTGATAAACCAGATTTGGTTATTCGTAAACCGGAGTCTGACAATGGAAACAGTATAATGATGAATGCATTGGCGGTTCAACAGGGGACTAATGGTATCTACCGGGTTATCATTTTATCTGTGAAGTTAAACCGCCTAATTTGGCATTAAAGGTATAAGTATAAAGATGTATAAGTGAAGGGAAAAACAAGTTTCACAGTTTGGCATGAGAATTTCAGATCTGCCGTGCATTGGATAATCAAAATATACTCTGGTCTAATATCAAGCGCTCAAAAAGTTCAGTGAGTTCAGATGAGTTGGGTATCAAGCAGGTGCCTTAACAAGAAGAAAGGAGTCTAAACTACAAAAGGCGCTGAAAATAGTCAGATCTAACCGGCCATTGGTGCTACCGAAGGAAGAACAGCTTCAAGCTATGAAGAACACCGAACCCTAATGGCGGATCTAGGGCGAGAAGAAGAGGGACTTACTGGTGCAGGAGGAAGCAGCGGAGGATCACCGCTTTTCTCTGATACGATCAGGTTGATGCAGCGGCCTTTGTCGAAGCAGAGGCGAAGGACGACGGCGGCGGCAGAGCTGGAGGGTCGGTCGGCGCGAGGAAGACGACGACGCGAAGAGGCACGAGGGGGAAAATGGAAAGACCCCCTGGCCCTATTTATAAGGGCAGAAAGATAAGCGTCAGGCGCGAAAATCGAGGAGCCTAAATTTTGGATATGAGGCGGAGCTGTCGCCTCGATTGTCGGAGGCTCATTAATGAAGGTGGATTATACACAGTTTTAAATAACAGGTGACGTCACGGCGGTTTACCATGGTCCTAGAAGATGATGTCACGGCGGTTCACAAGATCATGTGAAGATGTTGAAGAAGAAATTTTCTTAAGTATTGAGGATTGACATGAACCAGTTCAAATCAATCTGGGGCCTAATGTTGGGGATATTACCACTGGGCGTAAACCGGCCAGGAGAGGCTGGGTTAACCCCATAAGTAGTTCATGTGTATCTGAAGTCCATGAAGACAGACGATGACGCTTTATGAAGGCCCAGGGCCCAAAGCCGGTTTAAGGCATGTAGACATAAACCGGCATTGATATGTAAACTTGTGTTGTAAGATAGAAGTAGCAGAGACCGAGCCGGACACGATTATGAGCCGGCCTCGGGATTCTGTAAACCGACGGGCGTCAACCCATGCATATAAGGGGACGACCCGGCGGCGGTTCAAGGACAACAGACAACAACTCGAGATTCAGGCAAAGCGTATTCGCTCCCTGGTCATCGAAACCCCAGCAATTCCATCACAACTAGACGTAGGCTTTTACCTTCATCGTAAGGGGCCGAACTAGTATAAAACTCTCTTGCATGCCTTGTCCGCTTTAACCCCTTTAAGTTAACCCCTAGCGATGGCTCCACGACTAAGTCCTTTCTCTAGGACATCTGCCGTGACCAAACCACGACAAACGGTAAAGTAAATAAGCGAAGAACAATATGTGAAAAGCTCGTAGGCATTGGATCGGTGATGGAGAATTATGCCGGATGTGGTTCATCATGTAACAGTCATAACATAGGGTGACACAGAACTAGCTCCAATTCATCAATGTAATGTAGGCATGTATTCTGAATATAGTCATACATGCTTATGGAAAAGAACTTGCATGACATCTTTTGTCCTGCCCTCCCGTGGCAGCGGGGTCCTAATGGAAACTAAGGGATATTAAGGCCTCCTTTTAATAGAGTACCGGACCAAAGCATTAACACATAGTGAATACATGAACTCCTCAAACTACGGTCATCACCGGGAGTGGTCCCGATTATTGTCACTTCGGGGTTGCCGGATCATAACACATAGTAGGTGACTATAGACTTGCAAGATAGGATCAAGAACTCACATATATTCATGAAAACATAATAGGTTCAGATCTGAAATCATGGCACTCGGGCCATAGTGACAAGCATTAAGCATAGCAAAGTCATAGAAACATCAATCTCAGAACATAGTGGATAATAGGGATCAAACCCTAACAAATCTAACTCGATTACATGATAAATCTCATCCAACCCATCACCGTCCAGCAAGCCTACGATCGAATTACTCACGCACGACGGTGAGCATCATGAAATTGGTGATGGAGGATGGTTGATGATGACGATGGCGACGGATTCCCCTCTCCGGAGCCCCGAACGGACTCCAGATCAGCCCTCCCGAGAGAGTTTAGGGCTTGGCGGCGGCTCCGTATCGTAAAACATGATGAATCTTTCTCTCTGATTTTTTCCTCCCCGAACACGAATATATGGAGTTGGAGTTGAGGTCGGTGGAGCTCCAGGGGGCCCACGAGGCAGGGGGGCGCGCCCAGGGGGGCAGGCGCACCCCCACCCTCATGGAAAGGGTGTGGGCCCCCTGGCCTTGATTCTTTCGCCGGTATTTTTTATTATTTCCAAAAATAATCTCCATGAAGTTTCAGGTCATTCCGAGAACTTTTGTTTCTGCAGAAAGATAACACCATGGCAATTCTGCTGAAAATAGCGTCAGTCCGGGTTAGTTCCATTCAAATCATGCAAGTTAGAGTCCAAAACAAGGGCAAAAGTGTTTGGAAAAGTAGATACGACGGAGACGTATCAACTCCCCCAAGCTTAAACCTTTGCTTGTCCTCAAGCAATTCAGTTGATAAACTAAAACTGATAAAGAAAAACTTTTACAAACTCTGTTTGCTCTTGTTGTTGTAAATATGTAAAGCCAGCATTCAAGTTTTCAGCAAAGATTATGAACTAGCCATATTCACAATAACTCTTAGGTCTCATGTTTACTCATATCAATGGCATAATCAACTAGCGAGCAATGATAATAAATCTCGGATGACAACACTTTCTCAAAACAATCATGATATGATATAACAAGATGGTATCTCGCTAGCCCTTTCTAAGACCGCAAAACATAAACGCAGAGCACCTTTAAAGATCAAGGACTAACTAAACATTGTAATTCATGGTAAAAGAGATCCAATCATAGTCATACCCAATATAAATTAACAGTAATGAATGCAAATGACAGCGGTGCTCTCCAGCTGGTGCTTTTTAATAAGAGGGTGATGACTCAACATAAAAGTAAATAGATAGGCCCTTCGCAGAGGGAAGCAGGGATTTGTAGAGGTGCCAGAGCTCGGTTTTGAAATAGAGATAAATAATATTTTGAGCGGCATACTTTCATTGTCAACATAACAACCGATAGATGGCGATATCTTCCATGCTACACACATTATAGGCGGTTCCCAAACAGAATGGTAAAGTTCATACTCCCCATCCACCAACAAGCATCAATCTGTGGCTTGCTCGAAACAATGAGTGCCTCCAACTAACAACAGTCCCGCGGGAGTTTTGTTTGCAATTATTTTGATTTGGTTTGCATAAAGCATGGGACTGGGCATCCTGGTGACCAGCCATTTTTCTCGTGAGTGATGAGCGGAGTCCACTCCTCTTGAGAATAACCCACCTAACATGCAAGATACGGACAGCCCTAGTTGATACATGAGCTATTCGAGCATACAAAACAGAATTTCATTTGAAGGTTTAGAGTTTGGCACATACAAATTTACTTGGAACGGCAGGTAGATACCGCATATAGGAAGGTGTAGTGGACTCATATGGAATAACTTTGGGGTTTAAAGGATTGGATGCACAAGCAGTATTCCCGCTTAGTACAAGTGAAGGCTAGAAAAAGACTGGGAAGCGACCAACTAGAGAGCGACAACAGTCATGAACATGCATTAAAATTAATGAACATTGAGTGCAAGCATGAGTAGGATATAATCCACCATGAACATAAATATCGTGAAGGCTATGTTGATTTGTTTCAACTACATGTGTGAACATGTGCCAAGTCAAGTCACTTGAATCATTTAAAGGAGGATACCACCCCATCATACCACATCACAACCATTTTAATAGCATGTTGGCACGCAAGGTAAACCATTATAAACTCCTAGCCAATTAAGCATGGCATAAGTAACTATAATCTCTAATTTTCATTGCAAACATGTTTATTCATAATAGGCTGAATCAGGAACGATGAACTAATCATATTTACAAAAACAAGAGAGGTCGAGTTCATACCAGCTTCTCTCATCTCAATCAGTCCATCATATATCATCATAATTGCCTTTCACTTGCACGACCGAATGATGTGAATAATAATAGTGCACGTGCATTGGACTAAGCTGGAATCTGCAAGCATTCAATAAACAGGAGAAGACAAGGCAATATGGGCTCTTGGTTAAATCAACAATAATGCATAAAAGAGCCACCTCAACAATTTCATCATGGTTTTCTCCTATCGACCCCCAAAGAAAAGAAAAGAAATAAAACTATTTACACGGGAAAGCTCCCAACAAGCAAAAGAAGAATAAGAAATCTTTTTGGGTTTTCTTTTAATTACTACTACTACAGCAAGAAAAGTAAACTAGCTAAAGGCTTCTACTATTTTTTTGGTTTTTTGTTAAAGTTTTTCAAACACACAAGAAGAAAGCAAGAAAAAGAAAATAAACTTGCATGGATAGTACAATGAAAAAGTATGAGCACCGACAACTAGCATGAGTGTGTGAATATAAATGTAATGTCGGTGAGAGATATGTACTCCCCCAAGCTTAGGCTTTTGGTCTAAGTTGGTCTATTGCCACGGCTGGCCTGGCGGATATCCAAAGTTGTAGCTGGGGTCGTACTGAGATGCAGCAGTTATTGCATTGTGGGCTGTAGCTTGGAGGCGAGCTATCTCAGCCCTCCTCTCGTACTCGTTCGCCTCCTCCCTGGTTATGAAATATCTCCCCTTCGCCTGAAAGTCAAAGAAAGTAGAAGCAGGGAGAGCGACGTGATAGGTGCGTCGTCTGTCAAAGATTAGTCGGTACTGGAGGAACTGATCATCCCTCTCAACAAAATGATGACGAACCATAGCCTCATAATCTAAATAAGCAGGAGGCAACTCAATATCATCCTCACGTATGGCTACACCAAGAAAATTAGCTAAACGGGTTGCATAAATTCCACCAAAGAAATCTCCATTAAATCTATTATTATGCACCCTACGTGCAACAATGGCTCCCAAATTATAATGTTTATCTCCTAATACAGCACTCCTGAGAACACTGAGGTCGGGGACACACATGTGACATACTTCATCCTTACCATTTATGCACCTACCTATGAAGAGAGCAAAATAATGTATAGAAGGAAAATGAATGCTCCCTATGGTAGCTTGTGCTATGTCTCTAGATTCCCCCACAGTTATACTAGCTAGAAAATCTCTAAATTCAGATTTGCGAGGTTCACTAGGACTACCCCATTGTGGAAGTTTGCAAGAAGTATTAAAATCCTCTAAGTCCATAGTATAAGAATTTTCATAAAGATCAACCAGGACAGTTTGAGAATTGCGTGATGATGAAAATTCAAACCTCCTCACAAAGGAATCAGTGAGATAATAATGTTGACGGCACTTATCTGCCTTGAAGCTCACAAGATCAGCGTTACGCACATATGCGTTAAATTCGTCCTTGATTCCTGCTCGATCCATAAAGTCTTCTGAAGGCCATTCACAAGCCCGCACTTGAGCGTCCCTTGGTGGTTCATCGTCGGCATCGCATATTGCGAGCCTGGGTCCTTGCTTCCTTGAAGGGCCACCTTGGTACATTTTCCTAAACATGTTTCTTCCTCTGAAAAATTTCTGGAAATTTTAGTAACCTCAAATAAAAGTGAACCAAACTCAACATAATTGATAGCAACTACTCCCACAAGTGACTAGAGACTATATCATGCATTAGAACTACTTGGGACCAAATAAATTTGACATGCAAGCTCAAGAACATGGTCACCTAGGCAGCACAAATTTGCAATGAATAAAGCACTAGAAGAAAAACTAATTGGACCATTGGAGGAGTCACATACCAAGGAACAATCCCCCAAAGCAGTTTTGTGAGAGGTGCTTTGAGCAAGGAGATCAAAAATCGCAGCAAAATGAGCTAGAACTCGTGCTTGAGCTGGTTGGTGATTTTTTTGGGAGGAAGGAGTGTGTGGGTGCAGGAATAAGTGGAGGGGAGCCACCATGGGCCCACGAGGCAGGGGGCGCGCCCAGGGGGGTGGGCGCGCCTGGGACCCTCGTGGCCAGGTGCCAGCTCCCCCTGATGTGTTCTCAGTGCCAGATATTCTCAAATATTCCAGAAAAAAATCATATTTCAATTTCGGGGCATTTGGAGAACTTTTATTTTCGGGTTTTTTTATTGCAAGGATAATTCAGAAAACAGACAGAAAATACTATTTTTGCTTTATTTCAACTAGATAACAGAAAGTAAAAGGAGGGTACAGAAGGTTGTGCTTTCTAACTTCATCCATCTCATGCTCATCAAAAGGAATCCACTAACAAGGTTGATCAGGTCTTGTTAACAAACTCATTTCGAATAACATGGAACCGGAGAAATTTCGAATAACACTAGGTTACCTCAACGGGGATATGCACATCCCCAATAATAAGAATATCATATCTCTTTTTGACAGTGGGAAGAGGAAATTCAAAACCTCCAAAAATGATCGATGGAATTTTTCCAATAGAGTTTATACTATGAACTTGAGGTTGTTTCCTCAGAAAGTGTATCGTATGCTCATTGCCATTAACATGAAAAGTGACATTGCCTTTGTTGCAATCAATAACAGCCCCTGCAGTGTTCAAAAAGGGTCTTCCAAGAATAATAGACATACTATCGTCCTCGGGAATATCAAGAATAACAAAGTCTGTTAAAATAGTAACATTTGCAACCACAACAGGCACATCCTCACAAATGCCGGCAGGTATAGCAGTTGATTTATTAGCCATTTGCAAGGATATTTCAGTAGGTGTCAACTTATTCAAATCAAGTCTACGATATAAAGAGAGAGGCATAACACTAACACCGGCTCCAAGATCACATAAAGCAGTTTTAACATAGTTTCTTTTAATGGAGCATGGTATAGTGGGTACTCCTGGATCTCCTAGTTTCTTAGGTATTCCACCCTTAAAAGTATAATTAGCAAGCATGGTGGAAATTTCAGCTTCCGGTATCTTTCTTTTATTTGTAACAATTTCCTTCATATACTTAGCATAAGGATTCATTTTGAGCATATCAGTCAAACGCATACGCAAGAACATATGTCTAATCATTTCAGCAAAGCGCTCAAAATCCTCATCATCCTTTTTCTTGGATGGTTTGGGAGGAAAAGGCATGGGTTTCTGAACCCAAGGTTCTCTTTCTTTACCATGTTTCCTAGCAACAAAATCTCTCTTATCATAACGTTGATTCTTTGATTGTGGGTTATCAAGATCTACAACAGGTTCAGTTTCTACATCATTATCATTGCTAGGTTGAGCATTAACATGAACATCATCATTAACATTATCACTAGGTTCATGTTCATCACCAGATTGTGTTTCAGCATCAGAAATAGAAATATCATTGGGATTCTCAGGTGTGTCTACAACAGGTTCACTAGAAGCATGCAAAGTCCTATCATTTTTCTTTTTCTTCTTTTTAGAAGGACTAGGTGCATCTACATTATTTCTCTGAGAATCTTGCTCAATTCTCTTAGGATGGCCTTCAAGATACAAAGGTTCCTGAGTCATTTTACCAGTTCTAGTAGCCACTCTAACAGCAAAATCATTATTCTTACTATTCAATTCATTAAGCAAATCATTCTGAGCTTTAAGTACTTGTTCTACTTGAGTGGTAACCATAGAGGCATGTTTACTAATGAGCTTAAGTTCACCTTTAACTCTAAACATATAATCACTCAAGTGTTCAATCATATAAGCATTGTGTTTTAATTGTCTACCAAAATAAGCATTAAAGTTTTCTTGCTTAACCATAAAATCATCAAACACATCTAAGCATTGGCTAGCAAATTTATAACGAGGAATATCACCTTCATCAAATGTATAGAGAGAATTTACCTTTACTACCTGTGTCGGGTTATCAAGACCATGAGTTTCTTCAATAGGTGATGAATTAAGATCATATATTTCTTCAACAGGCGGTAAATTAAGACCATGTATTTCTTCAATAGGAGGTAAATTCTGAACATCTTCAGCTTTAATACCTTTTTCTTTCATAGATTTCTTTGCCTCTTGCATATCTTCAGGACTGAGAAATAGAACAACCCTTTTCTTCGGAGTTGGCTTAGGAGTTGGTTCAGGAAGTGTCCAATTATTTTCATTAGTCAAAATATTATTCAATAGAATTTCAGCTTGATCAGCAGTTCTTTCCCTGAAAACACAACCAGCACAACTATCCAGGTGGTCTCTGGAAGCATCGGTTAGTCCATTATAAAAGATATCAAGTATTTCATTTTTCTTAAGAGGATGATCAGGCAAAGCATTAAGTAATTGGAGAAGCCTCCCCCAAGCTTGTGGGAGACTCTCTTCTTCAATTTGCACAAAATTATATATTTCCCTTAAAGCAGCTTGTGTCTTATGAGCAGGGAAAAATTTAACAGAGAGGTAATAAATCATATCCTGGGGACTATGCACACAACCAGGATCAAGAGAATTGAACCATATCTTAGCATCACCCTTTAATGACAACAGAACTATCTTAAGGATGTAATAGTAGCGAGTTTTCTCATCATTAGTAAACAGGGTGGCTATATCATTTAATTTAGGAAGATGTGCCACAACAGTTTTAGATTCATAGCCATAGAAGGGATCAGATTCAACCAAAGTAATTATATCAGGGTCGACAGAGAATTCATAATCCTTATCAGTAACAAAGATAGGTGAAGTAGCATAAGCAGGATCATATTTCATTCTATCATCCAGAGTTTTTTGTTTTAGCTTAGCTAATAATTTCTTAAGATCACTTCTATCATTGCAAGCAAGAAAGTCTCTAGCAGTTTCTTCATCCATAACATAGCCCTCAGGCACAACAGGCAATTCATATTTAGGGGGAGAGTCTTCATCATCACTTTCATCAATATTATCAGTTTCAATAATTTCATTCCCTCTAGCCCTAGCAAGTTGTTCATCAAGAAATTCACCAAGTGGCACAGTAGTATCAAGCATAGAAGTAGTTTCATCATGAGTATCATGCATAGCAGAAGTGGCATCATCAATAACATGCGACATATCAGAATTAATAGCAGAAGCAGGTTTAGGTGTCACAAGCTTACTCAAAACAGAAGGTGAATCAAGTGCAGAGCTAGATGGTAGTTCCTTAGCTCCCCTCGTAGTTGAGGGATAATTTTTTGTTTTCGCGTCTTTCAAGTTCTTCATAGTGACTAGCAGATATAAATCCCAAGTGACTCAAAGAATAGAGCTATGCTCCCCGGCAACGACGCCAGAAAATAGTCTTGATAACCCACAAGTATAAGGGATCGCAACATTTTTCGAGGGTAGAGTATTCAACCCAAATTTATTGATTCGACACAAGGGGAGCCAAAGAATATTCTCAAGTATTAGCAGCTGAGTTGTCAATTCAACCACACCTGGATAACTTATTACCTGCAGCAAAGTATTTAGTAGAAAAGTAGTATGGAAGTAACGGTAGCAAAAGTAATATTTTTGGGTTTTGTAGTGATTGTAACAGTAGCAACGGTAAAGTAAATAAGCGAAGAACAATATGTGAAAATCTCGTAGGCATTGGATCGGTGATGGAGAATTATGCCGGATGTGGTTCATCATGTAACAGTCATAACATAGGGTGACACAGAACTAGCTCCAATTCATCAATGTAATGTAGGCATGTATTCCGAATATAGTCATACGTGCTTATGGAAAAGAACTTGCATGACATCTTTTGTCCTACCCTCCCGTGGCAGCGGGGTCCTAATGGAAACTAAGGGATATTAAGGCCTCCTTTTAATAGAGTACCGGACCAAAGCATTAACACATAGTGAATACATGAACTCCTCAAACTACGGTCATCACCGGGAGTGGTCCCGATTATTGTCACTTCGGGGTTGCCGGATCATAACACATAGTAGGTGACTATAGACTTGCAAGATAGGATCAAGAACTCACATATATTCATGAAAACATAATAGGTTCAGATCTGAAATCATGGCACTCGGGCCCTAGTGACAAGCATTAAGCATAGCAAAGTCATAGCAACATCAATCTCAGAACATAGTGGATACTAGGGATCAAACCCTAACAAATCTAACTCGATTACATGATAAATCTCATCCAACCCATCACCGTCCAGCAAGCCTACAATGGAATTACTCACGCACGGCGGTGAGCATCATGAATTTAGTGATGGAGGATGGTTGATGATGACGATGGCGACGGATTCCCCTCTCCGGAGCCCCGAACGGACTCCAGATCAGCCCTCCTGAGAGAGTTTAGGGCTTGGCGGCGGCTCCGTATCGTAAAACGCGATGAATCTTTCTCTCTGATTTTTTTGGGATAATTAGATTTATGCCCCTAGTTGTGTCCCACTTGGCTGTTTTACCCCTAATTTCCAAAAGTCACCGCTTCTGTCCAAGTCACTTCTCTCCTCTTATGCTTTTGCCCTTTGACCGTTTGACCATCAGTTTGAAAACTTCATAACTAATTCATACTAAATCAGAAAAATGCAAATAAGATATCAAAATGTTCGGAAAAACATCTCCTATATGTCAGTGTCATTTGCATTCATGAAAAAAGTGTTTGAAAGTGCCCATCCGAGTTTTAGCTCTTATGCTACCACCATGAATATTAAAATCTAAAACAATTCAAATAATTCAAATAAAAACATTGGTGGCAGAGAAAGACAAATGTTTGAAGTGATTGCCAACTTTCATCAGGGATTGACATTCGTGGGTGCCCCAGCAAAAAAACAATCAGCACTCCAAAATAGATTTTTTTTGCCACGACTTCCACGAATGTCGTTCCCTGATGAAACTTGGCAAGCACTTAGCACATTTGTCGTTCTTTGCCACCATATTTTTTTTAATTTGTTTAGATTTTACTATTCATGGTGGTACCAAAAGAGCTAAAACTCGCATGTGCACTTTCCAACACTTTTTTCATTAATGCAAATGACACTTGCATATAGGTGATGTTTTTCTGAACATTTTGGTATCTTATTTGCATTTTTCTGACTTTGTATGATTTAGTTATGAAGTTTTCAAACTGACGGCCAAACGGTCAAAGGGCAAAAGCATAAGAGGAGCAAAGTGACTTGGACAGAACCGGTGACTTTTGGAAATTAGGGGTAAAACAGACGAGTCGGACACAACTAGGGGCATAAATCTAATTATCCCAGTTTTTTTCTCCCCGAACACGAATATATGGAGTTGGAGTTGAGGTCGGTGGAGCTCCAGGGGGCCCACGAGGCAGGGGGCGCGCCCAGGGGGCAGGCGCGCCCCCCGCCCTGGTGAAAGGGTGTGGGGCCCCTGGCCTTGATTCTTTCGCCAGTATTTTTTATTATTTCCAAAAATAATCTCCGTGAAGTTTCAGGTCATTCCGAGAACTTTTGTTTCTGCACAAAGATAACACCATGGCAATTCTGCTGATAACAGCGTCAATCCGGGTTAGTTCCATTCAAATCATGCAAGTTAGAGTCCAAAACAAGGGCAAAAGTGTTTGGAAAAGTAGATACGACGGAGATGTATCACCTAGCTAGACGAACCCAACGAACAAGAGACACAGCAGTTTACCCTGGTTCGGGCCACCTTGCAGTGTAATACCCTACTCTAACTTTGTGGTGGATTTCCTCGAGGGGCTGAGGATGAACTAGTACAGTGGATGAACAGCCTCAAGAGGTGAGGTGTTCTTGAGCTTGCATGAGCTGGTGAGCTGGTCAGGGGTGGAATCGGTCCTCCTACCATGGTGGTGGCTAGTCCTATTTATAGTGCCTTGGTCCTCTTCCCAAATGTAGGCGGGAAGGGATCCCACAATGGCCAAATTCGAAGGGAGACAACTAGTACAAGCTATCCTGACAAAAGTAGTCTTCGCTTGCAAAAGGCTCTGGTGGTGACGCTGCGGTGGGCTCCGCGATGACCTCTGTCTTGCCATCATGGCGGTCTTGGTCTTGTTGCACTGATATGGAAACCTTTGCCTGATTCCTCGGGACCCCGCGTCTGCACTTGCCTCCTTAGCACCAAAGAGGAAACTAGTACACTGCACCCGCTGGCGCTCGCCCGCCTGGCCTTGCTCGTCATGGCTCACGTCATGCGAGCCTCGCGAGGTGCACCTTGCATAGATATCTCCGCTCCTCGAGAGCCGTCCTGGTGAGGCCGCCCCCCAGGGAGGTCTTAGTGTCGTCCTCCTCGTGAGGCTTGGCCCCTCGCGAGGGTCTTGAGCTGTTGTTGATGAAGTTGGGTCGTACCAGGCCGTAGATGGAGCCACGCCACGGGCCACAGGCAGGCAAGTCTGGATACCCCCGTTCCCAGAACGCCGACATAGACTTCGACCTGCTGGCTGGAGTTTCCCCCGTCAGGCACCCATCTGGTACAAGCCGCCAGCCAATCTCCACAGGTTAATAAATAGTAACGTCTAACTGAGCCGGTTAGTTAGATGCGTGCACTTGGTGTAGCAGGATCTTTATTTAGTTTGATGCATACACTTGTTCATTTTTGGTAGCCCTTTTGTAATGATGGCTGATGTTTGGTTTGGAAGAGAGAGCTGCGTCTTTACTCTTCTGGCCTGCTTACTGCTTCTGTTGCACCCCAGCCCTGGTTGCTGCTGCTGCTGTTTTCAATGTACAATCAGTAGTATATTTCGTCTGTTGGTTGAAGAAATGTGTTTTTATAACAACAAACACAATGTTTTGGAAGTCGTTGCACGGTCCGATCCTTTAGTGCTCCGTATCGTACGTAGCGCATACTATTTTTGGTACGGAACACATTTTCCACTTGTCGATAACATGCAGCCCACTGATGAAGGCCCAACAGAGGAGCCCATAATTAACTGGAAGGGAGGCTCTCACATGGATCCGGCCCAGGTACATGCTCATGGTCCCCTAAACATAAATAAGTAAATAAATAAATAAATAAATCTAAATGCTCATGCACCAGTTCTTTAAATTCACGATTTAACAGGAGGATATTATTTCCTATGATAGTGTCGTTACATTCCGTCGATATTATTCTTAGGCAAAGATAGCGACCAGTCTTCTTTCTCCCACCATTTTCTTCCTGCAACCAACGGACCCATGCAAATTGTAGTCAATGTCGTAATTAGTTTCGGTCCATTATTATTTTTCAATAAGAATGTCCAACCCAGCCCAGCACATTGGCGACAGCACTTTATCCTCCGCCTTGGTGCGCTCGCCGCGGCACCGCCGTCCGGCCCTGTCAACATAGTGAATCGGGAGAGGACTGTAGTTGTGATTATGACAGTACGAACCCACCAGGTCCACTCCCAAACACAAGCAAGCGCCTCTTTTACTACTCAAATGCACCCCTCGTTTTTTACTCTAATCCACCTTGCTGATATCTGGGACCCACATCATTTTCAACGTATAGTCAATTAACGACAGAATTGCACAACTTTTTTTAGGATTTGTTCGGAGGAGCAGGCTATAAACTGGGTTGTGCGGTCTATGTGGCCCGTCTAACAACATGACCAGCCCAACAGTTTTTTCTTTGGGAAAATAGGTAGCCCACTATTTCTTTTGGAAGAATACCCAAGCTAGGCCTATTTGTTTTCTCTGACTTAATGGGCTACAAATCTTTCAAGACGAGGAGGGATGCATTCCGGCCTGGCCAAAGACTATGGTCAGTATCTGTTAAAAGTAATATCAAAGGGGTTGAAAATTCCAAAAAAAAAATATAGCAAATGGGAAATTAGTTTCTTTTTTGTTTTTGTTCTTCACTGATATTTTATATTTCATTGGATACATAGTACTAAATTATTTTTAAATTTGTTTTAGTATGGCTACTATTTTTTGCATTAAGAATATTTTGTTCCCCAGCAAAAATTTGTGAATTTTCAAAATTTCGCACATTTTTAGTTCAATTTTTTAACCCTGGTACTGACCAGAAAATGGGCAGCAATTCTAAAAATGGAAAATGGGCTGCAATAAATTTCATATGAATTAGAAAATGAGTAAAAATTATAAAAATAATAGAAAATGGGCTGTACACGCCACAGATTTTGAGGCTGACTTGTTTACACAAGGCTTTGTCAGTCAACACACGATTCTAGCAGCAGCGAGTGTTGGATGTCCATCCAATGGCCGACGTGCTTCTTCAATCTCTGATCTTCTTGCTCCAGCCGCCTAAACCAGCGCCGGCAGGACTGCCTGCTCCCTCCTCTTGTGGCCTGCTGTGATGCCGCGCAGGCTTCACCGGCCCACCCTACTCCCTCTGCTCGTCTGGCCGCACGCAATCAACTGCCTCCTTATTACGCGAAAAAAATGATTCCTCCCACTGACATCTGGGGCGCACCGGCTCACAGGCTGACCTGTGGGCCTACTAAGTTGACACGTACGCAGGGCTTTGTCAACTTAGTCAACAAACGATTCTAGCAGCAGTGACTGTTGGATTTGAATCGAACGGTCTTGCTGCTTCTTCAATCGCTGCTCTTCTTGCACCAGCCGTCCAAACTAGCACCGGCAAGACTGCCTGCTCCTGCCTCCAGTGGCCGGCTGTGTTGCCGCTGAGGCCTCACCGCCCCTACTACTCCCACCGCTGGCCAGGCCCTACGGCAACAGCAGCCTCACACCAAGCCGAACCAGTGAACCCTCGTACTCCTCTCTGCGTGGGCATCCACTACCGCGTCTTTCCCGTCTTCGCGTCGTCCCCTTCCTAGGCCTCGCCGTCGTCCACCGCCTTGGTGCTCTCGGCATGGCGTGGTCAATATGGTCAAGGAACGACTTCCATCAGAAGAGTACTGTACGTGGAGAGGCTAACAGCTGGGTCCATGGCGGCAGCAAGGAAGTGCCTCCTTATTACGCGCAAAATAATTATTCCTCCACCTGACAGCAGGGACCCCACCGGACGGGCCATCGTATTTCCCGAAAAAACCTTTTCCCCCTAACCGTTGGGACCCACCAGCTACGTCTTTGCACGCAAGGAAGTGCCTGACAGTCGGGACCCACCTGGTCGAAGCGTAAGTAGCGTTGTCATTCTGGTCGCGAACGTGTACGTACATACAATCGGTCTATCTGCAGGCTACAGCGATGAACTGTGGCCATGTAAGGAAGGGCACGTGTCGTAGTATAGGCGCGTGTCATAGTAGAGGCGTGCACGTAGCATGTCATGCAGCCCTGTTAATATCATGTACACGTACGTACAGCCAGGGTGCAAGAAAGTAAATACGGCCACGTACGTACATATGGGCGGGGTCTCGAATGCCTACTCGCGCATACGTGCGGCCAGCGCTCATGTACATGGCTGGGTCAGAACGGAGAAACTGCGTCGTCGTGTTCATCGGGAGCCAACCGGCTTGGACGGAACAACCGATCGAAACGAGGCCTGGCGTACCACAGAACGGAGGAAACAACCTTGTGTTCGATCGGCCACGGTCGAAACAGGATCCTGTTCATCAGGAGGGGTCTGGCGTACCACAAAATAGAGGAAACAGACTTCTCTTGGACCACCTACGGTTGAAACGGGGTCCTGTTGATTGGGAGGGGTGTGGCGTACCACAAAACGGAGGAAATGGACTTGTGTTGGAGCGCTACGGTTGGAACGAGGGTCCTGTTCATCGGGAGGGGTGTGGCGTACTGCAAAACCGGACTCCACGGGATACTGTTCATCTCCATAGTCGACTACCTCCACGGGCTACTGTTCATCCACCGTCGACCTCCTCCAGCCTCCACCTGCGACTGTTCATCCACGGCATCTCCCCTCCTGCCTCCACCAGCCACTGTTCATCCACGGGCACCTGTTCATCCAGCCTCCACCGCTCCTCTACTGGCTACTGTTCAACCAGCCCTCTCCACGGGGTCCTGTTCAACCACCCATCCACGGGCCACTGTTCATCCAGCCCTCCACCGGCTGCTGTTCAACCAGCCCTCCACGGGGTCCTGTTCATCCACCCCCAACCGGCTCGATCGGGGTCCTGTTCATCCAGCGGCAACGACCTCTACTACCACGGGGTCCTCCTCATCCAACCCCCACCAGGAACTGTTCATCCAACCCTCCAATAATGCTCGCTGTTCATCAAGAGGCAGCATCGATCGACTTTAGTTAGCATCAGTAGCAAAGGAATCACTCGGGTTCAGTTAAAAGCAAGGGATCGTCGGGGTTCAGTAACGTAGCTAGTGCAATCGCTCGGGTTCAGTTAGAGCCCAACGCCTCGCTCGGGTTCAGTTAGAGCGCAACGCCTCGCACACACACGCGTACGTGTACGAGAGAAACGCGCAAACCTCCGTGCATCGCTCGGCCCCGACCACCCATCGTAACCGGGAACTCCCTGATATTTTCCACCCCCTCGCTTCTACCACGTTTTTTCCATCACAGACGGCCCAAAGAATGTCATGCAGCTGCGTCTCCAACCCGGCCAGGACAAAAAGCCCATTTTCTGTCATAATTTTTTGTCACAGAAGTAGGAGCCCACCACATCTATGATGATACCGGGTTTTGTCACAATTATCGTCATAGAAGTGTCATAAGCATGATAGAAAAAAATTCGTTCGGCCCAAAATGTCACGGATGTGTCCTTTTTTGTAGTGATACTTTCTACCCCCCCCCCAAGACTATCAAAGGATGGAGGCCTAAAGAGATCCAAGTGAAGGAGCTCCAAGGGCCTCTTCGAGTAGATGATAGTCATGGGAGGGTGACCCTTCTCATGTAGCTTTCCTTCGATACAAGCACTGCAAGCACGATCTTTGGCAAAACTAACATTTGTTAGTCCATGGACATGGTCCCCCTTGAGAATACTTTGCAAAGATCTCATATTGACGTTGACCAAACGGCGATGCCAAATCCATCCCACATCAACTTTAGCCATTAGGCATGTCACGGTCTTAGTGGGTCGCTCCGAAAAGTTAATCACATAAAGACCATTCTCGACATGCCCAACAAAGGCTACTTTAAGAGTCTTACTCCACAAGAGGGCCACGGTATCAATATCAAAGAAGGTGGCAAATCCCATGAGTGCAAGTTGACGAACGAAAAGTAAGTTGTATGCAAGGGACTCAACAAGCATGACATGAGAAATGACAACCTTGCCAAGCCCCAAAACCTTAGAAGATGAGGCATCACCCCACTCGACATTTGTGGGCATAGATGAAACCTTGTGCACGTCCACCACCAAGTCCTTGCTTTCGGTCATATGATTTGTGGCTCCACTATCGAGCAACCATGATCCCCCACTGGAAGCAAACACCTACAAGAGATCAATGCTTGGTTTTAGGTACCCATTTTGTAATGGGTCCTTTGATGTTAGTAACAAGGGTCTTAGGAACCCAAATATACCATTCAATGTACTCATAAGGAGAACCAACAAATTTGGCATAAACATGCCCATCGCTAGCACGGCATAACACATAAGAGTTAAAGTCGTCGGCTTTGTTGGAAGGGGTGGCATTGCCCTTCTTGACACCACCACCCTTCACATTGTTCTTATTCTCCTTAGGAGCACCCTCTCCCTCCTTCACAAAAGTTTGCTTGAGAGGAGGAGGTTGTTTGGCCTTGTCATTCTTCTTCTTGTTCTTGGACTTGGGTGCAAACCCAATTCCCTCATTGCCCACAACTTCCTTTTGATTGCTCAAAACGTCTTTGAGGTTCTTCTCACCTTGTATGCAAGACACAAGGCCTTTCTCAAGTTGCTCCTTCAACTTGGCATTCTCCTCCACAAGATGCACATGCTCACAACACGGGTTAGTAGCATTTGCATTATCAATTAAAACCATATGAGGAAATGTGGCTTTCTCTTTGGTTAGCTTCACTTGGACTTGATCATGAGACTCTTTGAGGCTAGCATGATCACCCTTCAAGGCCTTGTGAGCCTTGTCAAGTATATCAAACTCCTCCTTGAGTCTAGCATGGTCAACCCCAAGTTTAGCCTTCTCAGAATTGAGCACACGAGATACAACAAGAGCATGATCAAGATCTTTCTTTAATTTAGCATGATCATCGTTGTGTGACTCCTCAAGAGCCAAACGATGACCACGCTCTTCCTCAAGCGCATTAGAGAGATCCGATATCTCATCGGCATAGTCACGACTATGCCCTTCCATCTTAGAGATGGTTTCTTCGTGAGCCTCGATCATGTCATTGGCTTCACCAAGTTGTTCCAAGAGAGCAATAAAGTGCTTCTTGGATTTACCCTTGAGCTTACTCATAAAAGACTCAAATTCATTTTCCTCCTCCTTCATCCCCTCACTTTCATCAATGCAATCCGTCGAGGAAGGATTAGTAACGATGGTAGTTTTGATGTTGGGGGTTACCTTGTTGGTGGCTTTAGCCATGAGGCACTTGGCGGTGATGTTCTCCTTGGGTGAATCGAAGAGGGACACCCGTGGAGTTGTTGCAATGGGAACGGAGGCCATGGCAACCGTCTCACTGTCTTCATCATCATCATCATCCTCATTGTACTCTTCTTGTGCCACCAACCCCTTGGGAGGAGTCTTCTTGGTGAAGTTGTTCTTGTTGGGGAAGGACTTGGCCTTGTCTTTTTCGATAAGCTTGCCACCATTGTCTTCCCTCTTCTCGTATGGGCACTCTGCAACAAAGTGGCTCACAAATTCCACAATTATAGCATGTCCTCACATGTTGCTTGCCCTTGGCGCCACTTGAGTTGTTCTTGTTGAAGTTGGGCCTTGAGTTCTTCTTGCTCCAAAATTGCCGTGAAGCAAGAGCCATGTGCTCATGATATGCATACTTGGTATCTTCGGGGCAACACTCCTCTTCTTACTCTTCAACCTCTTCTTCCACACTAGCCTTGGCCTTCAAAGCAAGGTTGGGCTTCTTTGCTCATTGACAACACAACACCGCATTGTCGGCGGTCTTGTCCAAGATCCTCATTGCAACAAACTCATCCAACACTTCACTTGAGGACAAGGCGTGAAAGTCCGGCCTTTGGCGGATGACGGAGGACATGGCCTTATGGTAGGGCATCATGGCCTTGAAAAACTAGGGCTTGATCCAATTGTCATCTGTATCCTTGCTCCCATGATCTCGGAGTGAGACCGCGAGAGTGGTTAATCTCCGGTAAAGCTCTCGAGGTTCTTCATCTTCATTCATTGCAAACTCATCGGCATCATCTTGCACCACTTCAAAGTTTGAGCGTTGAATGCTTGCGCTTCCCTTCTAAATGGAAACAACATGTTGCCATGCTTCCTTGGCAACGGTGAAAGGATGGAGATGCGCAATATCTTCAGGTGTAATTGCTTCTTGGAGAATGAAGAGAGCGGACTCGTTGAATTGATTATCCGCGACTTCTCTAGGAGTGAAGTTGCTTGGGTCGTGCGGGTAGAAACCTTGCTCAATAATTCTCCAAAGATTAGTAGAACTATGATTTAAATTATGTTTAAAGCGGTTGACCCAAGTGGCAAAATCCTCATTTTTCACAAGCTTGGGAGGAGGACCAACATGATTCATATGTGTGGAGGGAACCGGTCCTCCATAAGTAATTGGAGGTTCAACATGGGCAAAGATGCCATTTCCACTTCTACCACTAGTCAAAGGAACTTGATCACTAGTAGCTCCCCCTTGTTGGAGTTGGCATCCGTCACCTTGTTAGTGGGATCGACCACTTCCAACGGTGCGGTGGAAACTTTAAGACCATCAAGAAACTTCTCAAGCATGCCTTTGACCTCGGCCGTCATGGAGGTTTTAAATGTGTCCAAGGCCACATTGAACTCCTCACGAGAGACCGAGGATCCCCCTTCGGCCGCAGATAAAGTGGGTCTCACCCCAGGGTGCTCCTCCACCTCGTCTGTGGTGTCAACCATACTCTTCGGACAACAAAGTCCTTAAAAAAGAGATGAGGCTCTGATACCAATTGAAAGGATCGATATAGTTGACTAGAGGGGGGTGAATAGGCAACTAACAATTTTTAGCTATTCTTGACCAAATTAAACTTAGCATCAAAATAGGTTGTCCAGATATGCAACTAGGTGAGCAACCTATATGATGTAACAACAACAAGCACACAAGCAAGCAAGGTATACAACACAAAATAAGCTTGCACAAGTAAAGGTAAGAGATAACCAAAAGTGGAGCCGGTGGAGACGAGGATGTGTTACCGAAGTTCCTTCCCTTTGAGAGGAAGTACGTCTCCGTTGGAGCGGTGTGGAGGCACAATGCTCCCCAAGAAGCCACTAGGGCCACCGTATTCTCCTCACACCCTCACACAATGCGAGATGCCATGATTCCACTATTGGTGCCCTTGGAGGCGGCGACCGAACCTTCACAAACAAGGTTGGGCAATCTCCACAACTTAATCGAAGGCTCCCAACGACACCACGAAGCTTCACCACAATGGAATATGGCTCCGCGGTGACCTCAACCGTCTAGGGTGCTCAAACACCCAAGAGTAACAAGATACGCAAGGGATTAGTGGGGGGAATCAAATTTCTCTTGGTGGAAGTGTAGATCGGGGCCTTCTCTACCAATCCCTAGAAAATCAACAAGTTTGATTGGCTAGGGAGAGAGATCAGGCGAAAATGGAGCTTTGAGCAACAATGGAGCTTGGAGAGAGAACAGGCAAGTCAACTTGGAGAAGAAGACCTCCTTTTATAGTGGGGGAACCAATCCAACCGTTACCCCCCTCTTCAGCCCGCACAGAGCAGTACTACTGCTCAGTGGAGCGGTACTACCGCTGGTAGCAGCGGTACTACCGCGACCCCCAGCGGTACTGCCGTGGTGACTGAGAGTAGAGGCGTTAGAAGGGAACGAAAGAGAGAGGGGGGTTTTGGGCGGCACTAGTAGCGGTGGTAGCCGCGGTACTACTGCTGCTACTACTGCATCTCAACCCGACACGAGGAGAGAGCCCTCGAATCGAGGCGGTAGCAGTGCCAAACAGGGATGGTACTACCGCCGATGCACCCAAGCGGTACTACCACTGTAGAGCAGCGGTACTGCCGCTTGAGTACCATGGGCGGTACTACTGTTCTGGCAGCGGTACTACTGCAAGCACCTCACACTCTCCACATTTGTTGAAACGACAAGCTCCGAGAAGAGGAAATGAGCTGTGGGTGCAAAGATGAAGTGTATGTGTTGATTCCACCCTAGCCTTTCCAATGCGGACCCCCTCTTGATAGTACGGTGTCTCCTATGACTCAAATCCACCAACACCGAACCGAAGGAGACTGCACCGTCTTCACTTAAATTTCCGAGGGGAAAGAATCATCTCGTGCCAATGAATGAATCTCTGAAATACTCAATGCACACGATTAGTCCGCAAAAGCATTGTCATCAATCACCAAAACTGCTTAGAGAGAGACATGTCCTAACACACTCTCATTGTCACAGAAGAGTAGCACATTCTTCACATTGATGTCGTAGTCCTTGAGGGTTTGCTTCATCCATAGCAATTGAGCACAACACGAACCAGCGGCAATGTACTCAGCTTCAGCAGTAGAGAGTGATACGCAGTTCTGCATCTTCGAGGACCAACATACTAAGGATCGTCCGAGGAAATGGCATGTGCCTGATGTTGACTTGCGATCCACAAGATCACCAGCATAGTTAGAGTCAGAATATCCAATGAGATCAAAAGTCGAGCCCTTGGGATACCATAATCCAAGTGTTGGAGTGTGAGTTAGATATCGAATAATGTGCTTCACAGCCTTATGGTGTGATTCCTTCTGTGTAGCTTGAAAACGGGCACACATGGAAACACTAAGTATAATATCTGGCCTAGATGCACATAGATACAATAAAGAGCCAATCATGGAGCGGTATACCTTTCGATCAAAGTCTATACCATTTTCATCAGTGCATAGATGGCCATTTGTGGGCATAGGGATTTTGACTCCTTTGCAATCTTGCATGCCGAATTTCCTCAACACATCCATGAGGTACTTCTCTTGAGATATGAAGATGCCGTTGCGTTGTTGACGAATTTGAAGACCTAAGAAGAATTTCAATTCTCCCATCATAGACATTTGATATTCCTCACTCATCATATAGGAAAACTCGTCACTGTAACGTTCGTTAGTACAGCCAAAGATAATATCATCAACATATATTTGGCACACGAATAATTCATCATCATAGGTTTTGGTGAAAAGAGTTGGGTCAAGTGAACCGGGTTTGAAGCCTTTCTTCATGAGGAATTCCTTCAAAGTATCATACCACGCCCGAGCTTAGGATCTTTTTGAGCCCGAAGACTTTGTCAGGATGCTTAGGATCTTCAAAACCTGGGGGTTGAGCAACATATACTTCTTCCTCAAGCTTACCATTGAGGAATGCACTTTTCACATCCATTTTGATATAAGATGATATTATGATGGTTAGCATAAGCAAGCAATATGCGAATAGCCTCAAGTCTAGCAACAGGTGCAAAAGTTTCATTGAAATCAATTCCTTCAACCTGTGTGCAGCCTTGAGCTACTAGACGTGCCTTATTCTTCACGAGTGTGTGTAAGTTCCTCATGCCAGCATGACCTAGTCGTCGATGCCATAACCAGCCTTCTGAAGCTTTTGCAAGTAGACATGTGGCAGGTTGTGGTCTTGTAGAGAAATCAACAATATACAAGTCTCCTCTCCTAAAGCCTTCGAAGACTTTGGAATGGTCAGCTTCCATGATCACAACGCAACGATACTTTCCAAAGACAACAACCATGTCAAGATCACAAAGCATTGAGACAGACATGAGGTTGTATCCTAAGGACTCGACAAGCATGACTTTGTCCATGTGTCGATCCTTTGAGATCGCAACCCTACCTAGACCCAATACCTTGCCTTTGCCTTTGTCAACGTAGGTGATATGCTTCAGATGTGACGGAGATAAAGCAGTGTCCATCAATAAGTTCCTGTCACCGGTCATGTGATTTGTACATCCACTGTCGAGGACCCACTCAGTAGCTTTGGGTTGATCATCCTGTAGATGAATTAGTGCAGCTTATGAACTCATATACTTCATCAGTGAAGAATATGACATCAAATTCATCATATTTGTATTTTATCAAGCAGTACAATAGATATAGCAGCATAAGGACGTGAGAAATGAAAATTCATTTCTTCATGATTAGCTTGCGTCCTTTCAAGCATACTCAGGTCTCCAGCAAATTCATCAGACGTACAAGTTCGTCTGGAGAACTGACCCTGCATAAGAGATTAGTTCTTTTTCTTCACCACCCACATTTGAAGGGGTGGCAAAGAGTTCATCATTCTGCGAGCTCCATAAGAAAAAGGTGGCATACAAGCCAGTCCACTTTGTTTCACAGAAGAGGGGTTAGAGTAAGCATATGAATAAGCAGAGAAATTCTTCAAGAACTTATGAACATAATGATTTAAAGAATAATGCACATATTCATAGCCCTTAGGCTTTCCCCGTGAAACAGGAGTGTTAGCACGATGTTGTTCATATGAGGATTTTGATCCATATGAAGACTTTGGTCCATATGAAGAATTTGATCTAGGGTTCCTATTCTTCACAGGTGGTGTCATGATGACATTCACCTGAAGACTTTCAAGGCATCTTTTGGGAACCCAAATTTTCTTCATAGGAGGACCGTTCCTACAGTTAGTTCCAACATATCTAGCAAATACTTCACCATTCTGATTTTTCGAACAGTTTATAGTTGGAGTCAAATGACTCATCAGAAGAATATGAAGATTCACAAGTAAAGCCAGATAAAGTGGATGGATCTACGAGAGGTCCTTTTGCAGCAACCCATGAGGTTTTGGGATACTGCTCAGGTTTCCAGTAGGTCCCATCAGCATTGAGTTTCCTCTCAAAGGCAATACCCTCTTTCCTAGGGTTCTTGTTGAGGATCTGCTTTTTAAGCACATCACAAATAGCCTGATGCCGTTTGAGGCTTTTGTACATGCATGTCACATAAAATTCCTTCAACCCTGCATTGTTAGTGATACTTGTGGCAATCTCAGATGAGGAATTTGTGACCACAGAGATAGTTGAAGAATTTGCAGCAATAGAAGCATTTGAACTTTCAGGTGAAGAATTAGCAGATTCACATTCAATGCATTTCAAACATGGTGGAATGAATTCATCCTGAGCGGAAGAGATCTGTTGAGCAAGTATGAATCACGCTCCTTCTGAAGATCTTCATAACTCACCCTTAGCTTCTCAAGATCTTGCTTTCTCTGAAGAAATTCATAAGAAAGCTTCTCATGATCGGCTAAGAGAGTGTTATGATGACTCTGAAGGTTATCAAACTTGGACTGAAGTCTCCGAAGATTATCAGTCAGAGTTTGAGTTCGATCCATTTCTTCACCCAACAGGTCATCGCTTTTGTCTAGCATAATTTGAACCTTTTCAAAAGCCTTTTGTTGTTTCACAGCAATCTTACCAAGTTTAGAATAACTAGGCTTGAGGTTTTCATCAGATTCATCCTCACTTGATTCAGAGGAGGGATATTTGAGTACCTTGGCACCTTTTGCCATGAAGCAATAGGTGGGAGCATAGTCATCATCGCCGTCGTCAGCAGTGTTGGAGAGGTCACTTTCCTCACAGTTGAAGATGGACTTGCTGACGAAAGCAGTAGCGAGAGCTAGGCTCGCCACACCAGAGTCTGACTCCTCAGATGCCTCCTCTTCCTCATTTTCCTCAGATTCAGCTTCGGTGTCCATTTTCTTGCTAATGAATGCCCGAGCCTTTTTGGAGCTACTCTTTTTGTGAGATGAAGACTTTGAATATTTTGACGATGAGGACTTTGAAGATTTCTTCTTCTTCTTTGAGTCATCAGAACTGTCATCCTTGTATTTCTTCTTCTTTGATTCCTTCTCCCACTGAGGACAATCAGTAATGTAGTGACCAGGTTTCTTGAATTTGTGGCAAGTTCTCTTCTTGTAGTCATGGGACGAGGAATCTGATCTCATGTCATCACCTCTTGAGGATTTACCAAAGTGACCACGCCTTGAGAACTTCTGGAATTTACTCACGAGCATTGCTAGCTCCTGACTCAGTTCTTCAGGATCACCAAGGCTGCTACTAGAATCTTCTCCTTCAGATTTAGATACTGCCTTGTCCTTTAGTGCACGTGATCTACCATAGCTTGGTCCATAGAGATCTCTCTTCTCAGCCAGCTGAAACTCATGAGTATTTAGCCTCTCGAGGATATCAGCAGGATCAAGTGACTTGTAGTCTCCACGTTCTTGAATCATCAGCGCAAGAGTGTCAAATGAGGAATCAAGCAATCTCAGCAATTTCTTCACCACCTCATGGTCGGTGATGTCAGTGGCACCAAGTGCTTGAAGCTCATTTGAGATGTCAGTGAGGCGATCGAAGGTTTGCTGAACATTTTCATTTTCGAGTCTTTTGAAGCGGTTGAAGAGATTGCGAAGAACGTCAACTCGAGAGTCACGTTGTGTTGAGACTCCTTCGTTGACCTTGGACAGCCTATCCTAGATAAGCTTAGCTGTCTCCAAGCACTCACTCTGCCATACTGCCCTTTGCTCAGATGGCGACATATGATATTCTTTGCTTGAGAGTCGAGTTGCTTGAATCTCTTCACATCAGCAGCGTTCACGGAAGGAGTGATGGAGGGAACGCCATTTTCCACAACGTACCAGAGATCGTTGTCAATTGTCTCAAGATGCATGCGCATCTTATTCTTCCAGTAGGGGTAGTCCATCCCATCGAAGATAGGACACCCAGCCGAGACCTTGATCATGCATGCAGTCGATATAACTAAAACTCCAGGTGGTTAGACCAAATTCACACAGAACAAGGGAGTACCCTGCTCTGATACCAATTGAAAGTGCGTTATATTGACTAGAGGGGGGTGAATAGGCGATTTTTACAAATTCGTCACTGAGGGAATTCAAGGTGAGGAATTTCCTAAGTCATGACCTACTTGCAGCGAAATAAGTACTCAGGTGCATGCAAAACAAAGCAGTAGCATAGTCATCATGATGAAACAAGTAGCATATAAACAGGATAAGCAGGCTGAAGACAAAGTGACTGAACAAATATATTGAGGAAATTGAGAAAGTCTTCAATCAAAGTCTTCAAACAGTAATGATCAAGTTCGTCAACACATGAATGAGGAAATGAAAGGGTTGAGGAAATAGAACCAGTAGCTTGGTGAAGACGATGATTTGGTAGACTAGTTCCAACTGCTGTGATAGTTGTACGTCTGGTTGGAGCGGCTAGGTATTTAAACCTGAGGACGCACAGTCCTCACCGTATTCTCCTTGAGCTAAGATCACACAGACCTCGCCCAATCACTCGTGGTAAGTCTTCAGGTGACTTCCAAACCTTCACAGACTCGGTCACTCGGCGATCCACAATTTCCTCTTGGATGCTCTAGACCATGACGCCTAACCGTCTAGAGGATGCACAGTCCTCAAAGGTAACAAGCATGGGTTCCACACAGGAACAATCTCTTCAGTGATGCTCAATCACTTTGGGTTTGTAGGTGTTTGGGTTTGGGTTTTTCCTCACTTGATGATTTTCGCTCAAAGTCCTCGGAGGTGGGGATGCTCTAAATGACAAGTGTCAATCTATCTCTCGGAGCAGCCAACTAACTAGTGGTTGTAGGGGGCGGCTATTTATAGCCTAGGGAGCAGCCTAACATGATAAGACATAAATGCCCTTCAATGATATGACCGTTAGGTGGGTAGATATTTTGGGACAGCTGGCGCGTAGCACAGCAACGGTCGGATATTTGAGGTATCAAATTCCTCAGGGGCTATCATGTTCCTCACTAGTAGGCAATCCGCACTGGCAAATTCCTAACTCCTGAGTCAGAACAAATGCCTCAGAGAACAGAAGATCTTCGTCTCTGTCACTGAAGAAATTGACTGACCTGTATGAGATTTCTAATGGCTTCACTTGAAAGGATTGGGTAGGTGTAGGATTTTGAGATGAGCATCACTTGGAAACTTTTCCTTAGTTTTACCTTGACCCCCTTTAACAGTACGATGTTTCCTATGACTCAAGAAAGAGAAAATGAAACTACAAAAACAAAAGTCTTCACGCTTCATATTCCTCGCATGAATATCAAGTCTTCATGGTCACACCTATTTCCTCACTTTCAAAGTCTTCAAGAAAACCAAAGTCTTCAGCTGAAGACATTCATTTTTAGGGGTCGACATTCATCGTAAATATCAAACTCCTCATAGACTTATAAACCTGTGTACACTCACAAACTCATTAGTCCCTTAACCTATAAGTCTTCAATACACCAAAATCACTAAGGGGCACTAGATGCACTTACACCACTGCCAGAAACCCTAGACAATTTGGTCTCACCGATATGGATCTCAGTCTCACCGAGATGGCCTTGCCAACTCTCTGTTGCCTGTTGTAATTATTTTGGTCTCACTGAAATATGCAATCGGTCCCACCGAGTTTGCTTTACCAACTCTCTGTTTGATCCTTGCTGAAATCGGTCTCACCGAGTTCAAGCAATCGGTCTCAGTGAGATGAGGTTTTGCCCTAGCCCTAGCACACCGGTCCCACCGAGTTGATCATGTCGGTCCCACCGAGATTCCTAACATTCACATTTTGAACTGAATCGATCTCACCGAGTTCTTCTATTCGGTCTGACCGAGTTGGGTCAAATGTGTGTAACGGTTGGATTTTGTGTGGAGGCTATATATACCCCTCCACCCCCTTCTCTATTTGTGAGAGAGCCATCAGAACGTGCCTGCACTTCCAATACTCATTTTCTGAGAGAGAACCACCTACTCATGTGTTGAGACCAAGACATTCCAATCCAACCACAAGAATCTTGATCTCTAGCCTTCCCCAAGTTGCTTTCCACTCAAATCATCTTTCCACCATAGCCAAATCTACGAGAGAGAGTTGAGTGTTGGGGAGACTATCATTTGAAGCACAAGAGCAAGGAGTTGATCATCAACACACCATCTATTACCTTTTGGAGAGTGGTGTCTCCTAGATTGGTTAGGTTTCGCTTGGGAGCCTCCGATAAGATTGTAGAGTTGAACCAAGGAGTTTGTAAGGGCAAGGAGATTGCCTACTTCGTGAAGACCTACCCGAGTGAGGCAAGTCCTTCATGGGCGATGGCCATGGTGGGATAGACAAGGTTGCTTCTTCGTGGACCCTTCGTGGGTGGAGCCCTCCGTGGACTCGCGCAACCGTTACCCTTTGTGGGTTGAAGTCTCCATCAACGTGGATGTACGATAGCACCACCTATCAGAACCACGCCAAAAATCTCTGTGTCTACATTGCGTTTGCACACTCTAATCCCATCCCTTTACTTTCTTGCAAGTAGCATGCTTTACTCTTTCTGCTGCTTATACTCTTGTCATGCTTGCTTGAAATGTATTGTGAATGCTTAAACTTGTGCTAAAACTCCACCTTAACTTGAAGAACTTAAAAACTGCTACTTTTGCTTGTTGAGGGTCTAATCACCCCCCTCTAGACACCTCTTCTTGATCCTTTCAGAACCTCATTGCTAAACATCTACACCTGGAAGCTATGACCGACATGCTAGGCCAATCTCACAGCCTTGCTCAGCAGCTTGCGCATTAGTTCCCGCGCAAGGCTAACCTTTCTTGAACTGTCTTGGAAGTGGTCTTGGTTCAGTATTATTTTGTTACACTACAACTGCGCCCAGTTCTTGTAATCTGCTTCTTCGTTGCGCTTTATGATCACTGGTGGCGAACTTCGATGCCCAGTGGATGTAATATACCATAAATCCTTTATTGTATCGTGTAGGTTTATTCTAAGTTACTATGCCGTAATTTATTTATTGTATAGAGTAGGTTTGTTCTTAATTCCTACTAGTTACCGTATATGCCATCATTCGCTATCTGAAAAAAGGCGAAAATCTGATGTAGTCGACCGGGCCGAAACATTCGCCTCTAATGGGCCTGCATTTTAGCGGGCCACAATTGGGCCGGCCTGTAACTTTCTTCGGCCTAAAAGGCCATTGGGGCCTTCACACTTTGCGCCAGGCCCACAACTTACACGGGCCTATATTCGGCCCAAAGTTTAGTTGGGCCTTTAGTGGGCCCATCGCTTAGTTGGGCCCATGTAGCTTTGGGCCATTAACAGGCTAAATATTCTGCTGGCCTGTTACGGCCCAGAAGAAACCATGGGCCTTTAGCAGGCCGAAATGCATGTTGGGCCTCAATTTTCACTAGTCATCGACGGGCCTTCAGCAGGCTGAAATGTAGACCGGGCCATTATTGGCCCAGTTATATGATGGGCCATTACCAGACCGAAACATATCTCGGGCCTTAGTTGGCCCACTCATATCATGGGCCTTTAAGAGGCCGAAAGCTTAGTAGAGGCATCAACGGTCCGAATTATACAACATGCCTTTAACAAGCCCAAAGTCATGTTGGGCTGAACTGTTGCCACCTTGATCATGGGTCGTTAGAGGGCGAGATGTCGCGTCGGACCATATATGGACCACGTGTAGCATGGGCCATTCCCAGGCCGAAAGACACATCGGGCTGAAATGGGGCCCATGTATGCATCGGGCCTCTAACAGGCTAAAATGTCACTGGGCCATAATTGGGCCCAAATATTCGGCGAACAATTAACGAGCCAGATCTGGCTTCAGGCCGTAAATGGGCCATGTTTAAACAAATCGTTAGTGGGCTGGCCCACTAGTACCTGAGTAAATACTACGGGCCTTTGACTGAGCCGGCCTTTTTAACCTATATGGGCCTATGTTGGGCCCTGCCACATGTTGACGTATCATAGGCACGTCTCCTCCATTGGACGGACGACATCTGGCCCACCGAGGAGCTGACACGTGTTTCCTCCAGCCAATGATGATTTTACACGTGGAAAATCCACATTTGTCCGGGTTGTTAATGGGTTAACGGATCCAAACCGGAGCCCGCTAGGTTAACGGCGACCCGTTACGGTGGATGCCACATGTCAGTTCCCCTTGACGAAAGCACTTCCATGACGCGCCATTTATCATCATGGAAGTGGACACTTCCGTGATGATAATTTTGGTATTGTCATGGAACACTTCTACGACAACATAGGTATGATTATCTTGATTCTGTCATAAAATCGTCATGGATGTACATGCATGACAAAAAACATGACCCACTGTGACAAACACGTATCATCACGGAAGTGGTTTTTTTCTGTAGTGTAGTGTTGATTACATCTTGTAGTTGATGCTAACCGGTTTATTTGGTGGAAGATATATTATATGTTCAGATCCATTATGATAGTTATTACTCCTCTGATCTTCAGGATGAATATGTTGTGTGAGTGGTTACTTTTGTTCTTGAGGACACGGGAGAAGTCATGTTGCAAGTAATCATGTGAACTTGATATTCGTTCGTTATTTTGATGGTATGTATGTTGTGATTGCCTTAGTGGTGTTATGTGGACATCGAATACATGACACTTCACCATCTTTGGGACTAAGGGAATACATTGTGGATTAGTTCTTAGATGATGCGTTGTTAGAGTGATAGAAGCTTAAACCCTAGTTTATGCGCTATTCCGTATGGGGCTGATTTGGATCCATATGTTTAATGCTATGGTTAGATTTTATCGTAATTCTTCTTTCGTAGTTGCGGATGCTTGCGAAGGGGTTAATCATAAGTGGGAGGCTTCTTTAAGTAAGAATAGCACCCAAGCACCGGTCCATCCACATATCAAATTATCAAAGTAGCGAACACGAACCAAACCAACATGATGAAAATGACTTGATGAAATTCCCGCGTGTCCTCGAGAACATTTTACTTATTATCAGAGACCGTTCCGGCTTGCCCTTTGCTACAAAAAGGATTGGGCTACCTTGCTGCACTTATTGTTACTATTGTTACTTGTTGCTTGTTACAAATTGTCTTGCTATCAAACTACCTGTTACCGACAATTTCAATGCTTGCAGAAAATACCTTGCCGAAAACCGCTTATCAGTTCCGTCTGCTCCTCGTTGGGTTCGACACTCTTACTTATTGAAAGGACTATGATTGATCCCCTATACTTGTGGGTCATCAATTAACCGAATGATGAAATTAGTGATGATGGATTTAGTTAATACCTCGAGCACCTTTACTTGTACATTATGGTACACCATGTTGTCCATATCCAGATCATATTGGAGAAATTCATTATGGACAAGCTTATTCATCTATAGTTATCACGGTTGTTCAATCTCTAAATATAGAGACAGGTACAGTAAAGCATGAGATGATGGAAATGTGAGGCACAAAGTTTCATATCCTAGTGCCATCGGACCCACCAAACACAATTGGTGAGACTCAAAAATATATTTTGGTATCTCCAAGGCATCAAACATCTTGTTCTAATTTTTCAGTTTCAGAGAAATTTGGACACCAATATCATTGGATAAGTCGAACAGATCCCCGCTATGTTAGCTCATAGACAAGCTTTGTGTTTGATACGTCTCCAACGTATCTATATTTTTTGATTGGTTGTTATATTATCATTCTTGGATGTTTTACAATCATCTTATAGCAACTTTATATAATTTTTTTGGGACTAACCTGTTGACATAGTGCCCAGTGCCAGTTGATGTTCTTTGCTTGTTTTTTACTTCGCAGAATATCCCAATCAAACGGAGTCCAAACGCAGTGAAATTTTTTGGAGATTTTTTGGACAGAAGACAACTTGGGAGCCAAGGAAGCACCTGGGGGAGGCCCGTGGGGACCACAAGACACCAGGGCATGCTAGAGGCCCCTGGCGTGCCATGATGGGTTGTGGGGCCCACGAGGGTCTCCTCCACCGCCTCTCAGCTCTATAAATACCCAAATATTCCAGAAACCCTAGAGGAGATGACGAAACACAATTCTAGTAGCTGCAAGTTCCGGAACCACGAGATCCAATCTAGAGCCCTATTTCAGCACCCTGCCGGAGGGTGATACGTCTCCGACGTATCTATAATTTATGAAGTATTCATGCCATGTTTACAATAGTTTTATATGATTTTGGTATGATTTTATTAGAGCTAACCCGGTCTGACGATGTTTTCAGCAGAACTACCATGGTGTTGTTTTTGTGCAGAAATAAAATTTCTCGAAATGCGATGAAAATCAACGGAGAATTTTTCTGGAAAATATAAAAAATACAGGAACGAAGAGTTACTGGAGGGGAGGCCCGTGGGTCCCACGAGGGTGGAGGGCGTGCCCCTATGCCTCGTGGACTTCTCGTGGGGCCCCCTGACTGGTTCTCGATGCCAACCTCTCCTATAAATACCCAAACCTCCAGAAAATAACCTAGATCGGAAGTTCCGCCGCCGCAAGCCTCTGTAGCCATGAGAAATCAATCTAGGCCCTCTCTGGCACCCTACCGGAGGGGGCCATCATCACCGGAGGCCATGGAGGAGGATCCCAGAGGGGCCATCATCGCCATGAAGGCCAAGATCCAGAGGGAGAACCTCTCCCCATCCAAGGGGGAGGCCATGGAGGAGGAAGCACAAGGGGGAGAACCTCTCCTCCTCTCTCTCTCGGTGGCGCCGGAGTGCCATCGGGAGGGGAATCATCGCCGCGGTGATCGTCTTCATCAACATCACCATCCTCATCTCTTTTACGCGGTCCACTCTCCCGCACCCCGCTGTAATCCCTACTTGAACATGGTGCTTCATGCCACATATTATGATCCAATTATGTGTTGCCATTCTTTGAAGTTTTGAGTAGATATCCTTTGTCTTTGGGTTGATTGATGATCTATATTGGTATGAGTTGTATGTTTTATTTTGGTGCTATCCTATTGTGCCATCCGTGTCGCACAAGCGTGAGGGATTCCCGCTGTAGGGTGTTGCAATACGTTCATGATTCGCTTATAGTGGGTTGCTTGAGTGACAGAAGCATAAACCCGAGTAAGGGGGGTGTTGCGTATGGGATAAAGGGGACTTGATATGTTAATGTTATGGTTGGGTTTTACCTTAATGATCTTTAGTAGTTGCAGATGCCTGCTAGAGTTCCAATCGTAAGTGCATATGATCCAAGAAGAGAAAGTATGTTAGCTTATGCCTCTCCCTCATATGAAATTGCAATGACGACTACTGGTCTTGTTAACGATTGCCTAGGATAATTCCGCACACCGACCCATCATTATTCCACACTCGCTATCTATAATATTTAGTAATATATTCTAACTTTATGATAACATCACCTAATTTTATATTTTAGCTCTCCGATACCATGCAAAGTTATCCTCTTCATACCTACAACATAGTTTTATTTCTCGTTTCTAGTTGGAAGCAAACGTTCAGTGTACGTAGAGTCGTATCAGTGGCAGATAGGACTTGAGAGAATATTGATCTTACCTTTAGCTCCTTGTGGGTTCGACACTCCATATTTATCACTTCCACCCTTTGGAATTGCTATGATGATTCCCTGCACTTGGGGATTATCAAGCTCTTCTTTGCTGCCATTGCCGGGGAGCAATAGCATGGGGTTGATATTTTCGTGTAAGCTTGTTTGCTTTCTTCACTGAGTAGTTTTTGTTTTCCCTTTTTAATTTTGCTTAGTTGTGAGTGAAACATACAAAAAAATGAAAATACAAAAAGATTCACTTGCCTCATATGCCTAAAAAGTTTTTCAAAAAGAGAAGTGATTGGAAAGTTATGCAGTGAAGAAGTGACGGTCGACCTTGAACACTTGTGTTCATGCTGATGGAAACAAGGTAGAATTTTTCATGGAAGTTTCTCTGAAAATAATTATCCCCTTGTATATATCCATTGTATTATAAAAATAATGTGCCAAGCTTTGGTTTTAGGATGATTAGATTGCTTGTTTAGTTTGTGCAGTACAAAAACAGAAACTTTGGCTGTAGCGCGTGAATTTACATTTTTTTATGGAAAGTCAAATGGGTCTGAAACTTTTTCACATTAATTTTGTTTAAATTGTCATATTTGTTTTAGAATTTTTGGAGTTACAGAAGTATACTAAACTTCCAGATTACTACAGATTGTCCTGTTTTGACAGATTATGTTTTCTATGTGTTGTTCGCTTATTTTGATGAATCTATGGGTAGTATCGGGGGGTATGAACCATGGTGAAGTTGGAATACAGTAGATATAGTTCTAATATGAAATTGGAATAAGTTTGCAACAGTACCTAAAGGTAGTGATTTGCTTTATTATACTAACGGATCTCACAAAGTTTTTGTTAAAGTTTTGTGTTGATGAAGTGTTCGAAGATCGAGGAGCTATCAATATGAGAAGAATAAAGAGAGGCAAGATTTCAAGCTTGGGGATGCCCAAGGCACCCCAAGTAAATATTTCAAGGATACTCAAGCATCTAAGCTTGGGGATGCCCCGGTTGGCATCCCATCTTTCTTCTTCAACAATTATCGGTATACCTCGGTTTTTGTTTTGTTCACATGATTTGTGTCCTTTGTGTTTTTGTTCTTCATTTAAGAACCATGCTAGTATGATATAGCCCTTCATTGATTTATACAATACTTCATGTGCTTCACTTATATATTTTAAGTATGATCTTGTAGAATGCTCCATGAACTTCACTTATATCTTTTGGAGTATGAATAATACTATAATTGAAAGTGGATTTGGAAGAGTGTCAACTTTAGTTAGTAATAATTCCACTATTTCGGAAGAGGTTCCAATTGATTATGAGAACAAAGCTGCTATCTATGATGATTATTGTGATGACATGTATGCTATAAAGAATAATGTTAACCATAAAACTTGTCATCATGATTTTAATTTTCAGTTGGATTATGCCTCACATGACCGTTATTCTGTTGAGTTTGCTCCCATTATTCCGAATGAGAAGAATTTTGCTTATGTGGAGAGTAGAAAAATTTCTATGCTTGTAGATCGTGAAAAGAATGCTTTATGTGATGGTTATGTTGTTGAATTCATACATGATGCTACTGAAAATTATTATGAGGGAGGAATATATGCTTGTAGGAGTAGCAATAATATCAAGTTTCCTCTCTATGTGCTTAAAGTTTTGAAGTTATACTTGTTTTGCCTTCCTATGCTAGTTGATTCTTGTTCCCATAAGTTGTGTGCTCACAAAATCCCTAGGCATAGGAAGTGGGTTAGACTTAAATGTGCTAGTCATATTCTTCATGATCCTCCCTTTATGTTTCAATTCTTATCTTTTATGTGAGCATCATTGAAATCATCATGCCCAGCTAAAAGGCATTAAAGAAAAGTGCTTGTTGGGAGACAACCCAATATTTAACCTTACTTTTTTTGTGTGTTCACATGATTAGGCTACTGTAGTAGTCATGTTTTATAGCTTTTATTTCAATAAAGTGCCTAGTAAGACCTTTGGGAAAACTTGGGTGAAAGTTAATGTGATCTTGCTGTAAAAAACAGAAACTTTGCGCTCACGAGATTAGCTTTAATTTTTTACAGAAGAGTGATTTTGAGTTGACTCTTTTTGCAGAAGATTAATATACAAATTAATAACGTCCACCAATTTATTTCATAATTTTTGGAGTAGCAGAAGTATGGTTGCTGTTCAGATCATTACAGACTGTTCTGTTTCTGACAGATTCTGTTTTCATTGCATAATTTGCTTGTTTTCTAGTTTCTATGGCTTATATTTCTCAATACAAATTGTAGAAATGGTACATTAGGCATTGTGCGAGAACAATTATGAACCTTGTCTTTGACAGTACCAAAGTGAATGGTTTACTCTTTATCATACTAACCTATCTCACGAAGTTCCGTCAAGTTTTGTGTGATTGAAGTTTTCATGCTTTGGGTGAGATATCGATATGAGGAGAATAAGGAGTGGAAATACCCTAAGCTTGGGGATGCCCAAGCACCCCAAGGTAATATTAAAGGAAGACTCAAGCGCCTAAGCTTGGGGATGCCCCGGAAGGCATCCCCTCTTTCGTCTTCAAAACTATCGGTATACCTTACTCGGAGCTATATTTTTATTCGTCACATGATATGTGTTTTGCTTGGAGAGTATTTTCAATTTTACTTGTTGTTTGAATAAAATCATTGGATCTGAAATCTTGAATGAAAAATAATCCTCCCATGGCTAGTTAATTATTTGACTACTCAGTGTTCTTCACTTATATTTTTTGGAGTAGTTTGTCATTTACTCACGCGCTTCACCTATATGCTATGAGTAAATGGTTGAATGAATTGAATATCATAAATCTGAATTTATATATGTTTCATATGCTTATAACATGGGGAGTAATGACTTCACACATAATAAGTATAGGTAGTAAACTTATTGAAAGTTAGCAAACGCAGAATTGGTCACTTGAACAATTCATTAAAGAATATTGAAGGAAGAGAGATTTCACATATAAATATACTATCTTGGACATCTTTTGTAATTGTGAGAACTCATTAAAATATGACATGCTAAAAAGTTGATGTTGGACAAGGAAGACAACTTAATGGGTTATGTTTTCCTATATCCGAAATGTTATATTGTCTTGGATCATCCAACATGTTGAGCTTGCCTTTCCCTCTCATGCTAGCCAAATTCTTTGCACCAAGTAGAGATACTACTTGTGCTTCCAAACATTCCTTAACCCAGTTTTGCCATGAGAGTCCACCATACCTACCTATGGATTGAGTAAGATCCTTCAAGTAAGTTGTCATCGGTGCATGCAATAAAAATTTGCTCCTTAAATATGTATGATCTATTAGTGCGATGAAAATAAGCTTTATATGAACTTGTGATAGGGAAGAAATAAAAGCGACGGACTGCATAATAAAGGTCTTTATCACAAGCGGCAATATAAAGTGACGTTCTTTTGCATTAAGATTTTGTGCATCCAACCATAAAAGTGCATGATGACCTCTGCTTCCCTCTGCGAAGGGCCTATCTTTTACTTTTACCTTCTACCCTTATACAAGAGTCATGGTGATTTTCACCTTTCCTTTTTACACTTTTTCCTTTGGCAAGAACTTTGTGTTGGAGCGATCCGGATATATATATCCACTTGGATGTAGGTTTTCATAAAGTATTATTGTTGACATTACCCGTGAGGTAAAAGGTTGGGAGGCGAAACTATAAGCCCCTATCTTTCTCTGTGTCCGATTAAAACTTTGAACCCATAAATATCACGTGAGTGTTAGCAATTTGTCGGGGGAAACGACACCTATGGAATCACTGGGATCCCTTCTACGGTTGGCGAGCGCGGGGTTGTGCAAAGAGCGGGTCTGGCAGGAAGCACACGGATCGTTTACCCAGGTTCGGGCCGCGAGGATGCGTAAAACCCTAGTCCTTCTTTGGTGTATGTAGTTGAGTGTTCTTATGTTCTTGAGCTAGCTACGGGGTGTAACTTGCCCAGAAGATCCGAATCCTCGTCCTGGTCGCCTCTGGCCTCCTTTTATAGACAAAAGGGGGTTGCCACAGTGGCACACAGGAGGTGGAAAGGTGTACAGTGGATGAGTCTATCCTCTGGCACCGTCGGACAAACACATTTAATGTGCTGCCGACGTGCCCCTCTCACTTTATCGGGGATGGCAAGGAAGCACGTCCCAGCTGTTGTTGCCTCGCCTGGCAGTGACGCGCGTCCGGGCTGACGAGACGTTGTGGCGCCATGTTGGCTGGATGCTGGGTTGGCGCGGTGGTGGAGCCTTCACGAAGACGTGCATGCCACCACGCACGTGTTTGCTGAGTCGGTCATGGGGGCCGCTCGTCGCCACGCAGGTGCCTGCTCAGCTGGTCGAGCTGGCAACTACATGGGGACGGCGGTGGAGTCTTGGCAGACGCGGGCCCTGCTGCTGCCCCGTAGGCGTCTCCGGCAAGGGCGTTGCCGGGGTCCCGGCAAGGGTCTTGCCGCGGCATTGTGGTCTTCCCCAGCAAGCGTCTTGCCGGGGGGTCTCGTGGATTTCCTTGGCTAGGATCTCGCCGAGGGTCGCCGTCTTCTGGTCCTCATCTGATTTCGTATGTTTATGATCTTGACGAAGATCTGCATGCCACCACAGAAGCGCCTCCCGAGCCTTGGTTCCAATGTTGGATGGTTGGTGGTGCTTGGAACCCGTGGGCTCAAGGGTGGCTTGCTCTGCTGGCGTCGGGCAAGTTGCCCCGGCAAGGCTCCTGCGCGGGCTGCGGAGGATGCCCCGGCAAGGGTCTTGCCGAGGGAGTCCACCTTGCCCTCTTGCTCTTCGTGTCTCTTGGTCTTGGCGTTGCTCCGATCGCTTCGTGCTTTGGCTCCCCTTCCTTGCCCTGCTTAGTGTGGCCGTGGGCGCGGCTCCGACTGTACGTGCACAAGTAAAGGGGTCAAAAGGAGAGCCCCTACTTTTGTACAACGACAGGAGCCCCCGGGCCTGGGCCACACATAAGAGCGACACGCTGTTGGGCCAGGCCCAGAACGGTGCGCGGGCAGGCGGGGCGGTTTTTTTTACCGCGGTAGCTTTTCGCTCGCTTGCGCTTCCCCATGACCCGCGTTGAACGCGCGTCGTGGAGGGTCGTGTGTGACGTGGGGGTCATGCATGGGGCGGTTTCCGCATGCATGCATCACATCGTGGTAAAGAGGCGGCTCGCGCCTTCCCCATAAAAAGAGGGAGACGCAGAGGCACGGCCCATTTACTGAGCGGACCAGGGTCGTGGTCTTCAGGGTGTCCGTGCCCCACGATCACGGGGCGGGGAGCGGTCGCCCCACCCATCCCCTCGGTTCTGCTTGCTCGCCATGTGTCCCGATGCAGCAGGTGGCAGGCGGTGGAGGCGGGAAATCGGGCCGTCGCTGATTGGGGCAGCGGGTCGGTCTCGATTCCCTGCGCCCCCGATGGCCGGATTGGTTGAGTGGGGCGGCCGTGCCCCGACCCCGCTCCTTTATAAGAAGGGGGAGGGGGATGTCATCCCACACTCTTCCATCATCCATCTCCTTCCCCTTCTGCTCCTTTCTTTCATCTGTCATGGCGAGAGGGGGCGCCGGCCCTTCGACGGTGGCGGCGAGGGTCGCTGCTCGACAGCGCGTTCCTCCTTCCCAAGAACCCGCGGCGGCGGAGCCGGCCACGAGAGGAAGGGGGAGGGGGCGAGGCCGAGGTCACAGTGGCGCTCGGGGAAGAGGGGGGCGGGGCGGTGTACCGGCCTTGCCTCCGCCAGTGATGCCTCCCGCGATGGAGGGCCACGTCGGGGACCAGCCCCGCGAGTTCTTCATCAGGCTGCGCCGGCCACCGCGTCGTCGCCTTCGTCTCCCTACCCCATTTGCTCGGGAGATGGAGCTCGACCCGCCCCAGACCCTCAGGTTGCACATGAGGGGCTGAGGGAACGACGGCACGCAGGTCGACGTCGACTTCCCCGCTCCTCACGTCATGTACCTCCGTCGCGGATGGAAGACGTTTGCTCGTGTCCACAGCCTGACGGCGGGGCTCGTCCTCTACTTCAAGTTAATGGAGGGTGGCCTGCTCTCCATCAAGGTCTTTGGAGATCTTGGAACTCGCCTAAAGTGCTGCGTGGAGAGCTCCTCCGACTATGAAGATTCCTCCTCAAGCGGGAGTGACGAGGGGGACAGCGACAACGACGACGAGGGAGTCGATCGGTGGGACGCCGAGCTCAACTCCGACTGACCGCGCCGCCCCTCCCTCGGCCACGTGCCCTGCCGAGGGCCTTCCTCGTCAAGCTCTCCATTGGCGCATTCCCCGCCGCCTCCTTGGGCGGCTGGCGTAGGAGGGTCGGAGAAGGCGAAGAAGGCGGGTGGCGGCCGTCAAGTCGGAGTACGCGGACACCGACGCCTTCGTCGCGTATTGTCGGCCCGCTGCCTCATCTTCCAGCTCCCCTCCCGGCACCGAGATGTTCTCTTGGTGCCTTCTGCTCCTCGTACCTCGCCTAGGCGCTCTTTTTGCCCTTCCGCTACCTTGTTCCACCTTCTGGGGAGAGGGGCAAGAAAGGGATTACGGGCATCTTATTTCTTTTTAGTTTGTAAGCCTGCGGGCACTTTTTAATCTTAAGACTTGTAATCCCCTTGCTCATGTTTTTCATTCCGTATGAACTTTACCTGTATGGGATGTTTTTAATGAAAAAGGGTGTTTGCCGGGTTCTTTGTGCGCGGGCGAGGCCCATGCCAAGGAGTGAATCCTTGTTATTTTTAAGATAAACACTGTCGCCCGGCAACAGGCCTTGTCGTCCCCTCACTTCTTTCGACCATTCTCACGCTCTTGGCGGAGGCAGGGGCGAAGTAGAGTTATGCCCTTCGTTCATTTCCTCGCCACCGCGACTACGACCCGGTTCCGACCCAGGGACTTGGGTACAGGAAAAAGGGGGAGCACAACGGTCTAAGAGCAAAACGAGGTTCCATATGCCCCAACTTCATACAAAAATGCACAATAGAGGATAAAAGACTTATCTGAACCCGCAGCTCCCGGCAGCCTTGGCTTGCCGTGGTTGGATCCTTGCATCTGCAGCCCCCGGCAACCTTGGCTTGCCGAGGCCGGAGCGCCGGCTCATTCTCTTTCTTCCAAACAGCTCAGCAGAAACGTTCATGTACCCTGCGAACCAAAGAGGACGGAAAGGAACAGAGAAACGCACACTCGACCTCTATGCTAGGGGTTAGTCGCCGCTAATCACTATCAACCCTAACCGAGGGAGAGACTTAACCTAGCATGCATGCTAAACTTAGGGCGCCAGCGCTTCATTTATTCATGCTCAAGGTATGCGCCTGGCTTTGTACAGAGGGTCACATGCCTTGCCGGCAAGGCTTGTACAAAAGGTGGTTTGCCGGGGGGCTCGGCAACCGCGCCTTATGGGTAAAACTTGCGAAGATGTTCAATGTTCCAGGAGTTTCTCACCGGAATAGCATCTTCGGTCTCCAGGCGGACTGCGTCGGGCCTGGTGACTCGTATTACCCGATAAGGGCCTTCCCACTTTGGCGTCAACTTGTTGGAATTCTTGGTCGATTGAACGCGCCGAAGAACAAGGTCACCTTCCTCAAAGCTTCGGGCATGAACCTTGCGGCTATGGTAGCGGTGCAAGGCTTGCTGGTAGCGCGCTGCTCTCACAGCCGCCCGAAGACGATCTTCCTCGAGGAGCGTTGCGTCATCTTGCCGCAATTGCTCTTGCTCAAACTCGTCATAAGCAAGCACTCGAGGTGACCCGTATGTGAGTTCCGTGGGGAGAACTGCTTCTGCCCCGTATACCAGGGCAAAGGGTGTCTGGCCGGTGGCTCGATTTGGTGTCATTCTGATTGACCAAAGAACCGCCGGCAACTCATCAATCCAGCACCTTCCGCTCTTGTGCAGTTTGTCAAAAGTCTTTGTTCTCAGGCCTCGAAGTACTTCAGCATTTGCCCTCTCCGCCTGGCCGTTGCTCCACGGGTGTGCCATGGAAGCGAAACAGACCTTGCTGCCGAGGTCTTGGATGTATTGCATGAAGGTGTGGCTTGTGAATTGCGTGCCGTTGTCGGTGATGACCCTGTTTGGCACACCAAAATGGCAGACTAGCCCCTTGAAGAACTTGACGGCTGACTGTGCTGTCACCTTCCTCACTGCCTCCACTTCCGGCCACTTTGTGAACTTGTCGATTGCAACGTACAAGTACGCAAAGCCCCTGACAGCGCGGGGGAAAGGGCCCAGTATGTCGAGCCCCCAGACTGAGAATGGCCAAGAGAGAGGAATTGTTTGAAGGGCTTGAGCTGGTTGATGAAGCTTCTTTGAATGGAACTGGCACGCTTAACACCTGGTTACTAGTGCCGTTGCATCCTGGAGGGCAGTGGGCCAGAAGAAACCTTGCCGGAATGCCTTGCCGGCAAGGGCTCTCGACCCTATGTGGGATCCACATATGCCTCCATGTATCTCTGCCAACGGCTCTAGTCCTTCCTCTCGGGGGATGCACTTCAATTTCACACCATTTGGTCATTTTCTGTACAGGACGTCGTCGACGAACTGATACATGGCAGACCGACGGGCTACTTTCTCTGCTTCTTCCTGCTCTTCAGGAAGTTCCCCTGTCTGGAGGAAACGGACGGTATGTTGTGCCCATGCCGGAGCCTGGGGCTCGACGACAAGGACTAAAGGCATTTCCTCCGCCATGGGAGCAGCCATCTCTACGTCCAGGGCTTGGTGCCCTGCCGAAGTCGGTTGCCCCACGGCAGGCTCAGTGTCCACGACAGCATCCTTGCCGGCGGCTCCTGGGAGCTCGGCAGGAAAATACTTGTCGGGGCCTGATTTCCTCTGCTTGTTCTGCTCTGTTGATGGTTCAACGAATGGTTGAGTTAACCGAAGCACAAAAGTACCTGGTTCCACAGGTAGTTTGAAGGCAGCGCGCTTCGACAGGTAATCGGCAATGTCGTTCTCCGCTCGGGAAACGTGCTCTGCTTGTATGCCATCAAAGCGCTCTTCCAGCTTCCTCACCTCATCTACGTAGGCCTCCATCAACGGGCTTTGATAATCTTTGTTGACTTGCATGATGACAAGCTGTGAATCACCCCTGACGATGAGCTTCTTAACCCCGAGGTCTGTTGCGATCCTGAGACCGGCAAGCAACCCCTCGTATTCAGCAGTGTTGTTTGTGGACATCTCCCTGGGAAAGTGCATCTGGATTACATACTTGAGGTGTTCTCCGATGGGTGCGACGAGCAGCACACCAGCACCGGTGCCTTGCAGCGAGAAAGCCCAATCAAAGTACATGATCCAGTTGCGACTTGCTTCCTTGCCGGGGAGAGTGGTCTCCTGGATTTCTTCGTCGGGCGTTGAGGTCCATTCCGCAATGAACTCCGCCAAGACCCTGCTCTGGATCGTTGAAGTGCTTTCAAACTTCAAACCGAAACTTGACAGCTCCAAGGCCCACTCCACAATCCTCCCGGTTGCGTCTGGGTTATGCAATATCCGTTGCAATGGGAGGCGGGTGACGACGGTGATTTCGTGTGCTTGTAAGTAATGACGCGGCTTCCTCGAGGCCATAAGGAGGTCGAAGAGCAATTTCTACACACCGGAGTACCTTGACCTAGCCCCCTGCAAGAGGGAGCTGACAAAATAAACCGGGTGCTGCATCATCTTCTTCTTTTGCATCACTTCCTTCGGTCGCGCAGGCCCTGTCCTGTCAACGCCAAACTCTGCTGGGGGTCCCGCCTTGTCGGCACCATGCCCTGCCAAGGGAATCTCTGGCTCGCCATCCGCCGGTCCTGCTGTCGCCACTGCCTCCTCGTCAACCTCCCTCTGCGCCACTAGCGCGGCGCTGACCACTTGATTCGTCGCCGCCAGATACAGCAACAACGGCTCTTGTGGTTTAGGCGCAACCAGTATCAGTGTAGAGGAGAGGTATTTCTTCAGATCCTGCAGCGCTGCTTCGGCCTCCGGGGTCCACTCCATCGGGCCCACCTTTTTCAAGATTTTGAAAAAGGGAAGGGCACGCTCAGTGGACTTGGAGATGAATCGGCTCATGGCGGCAACACAGCCAGTGAGCCGTCGCACATCCTTCATCCGCTTGGGCGCCTCAATCTGCTTGATAGCCTTGATCTTGTCTGGGTTCGCCTCGATCCCACGCTGTGACACAAAGAACCCGAGAAGTTTGCCGGACGGAACTCCGAAAACACACTTCTCAGGGTTCAACTTGAGGTTGATCTTGCGCAAATTTGCAAACGTCTCCTCCAGATCTTGTACAAGTGTTGCCATGTACTTGGTTTTGACCACTATGTCATCCATGTATGCTTCCATATTTCTATGTAACTGGGGCTCAAAACCAATTTGGACTGCTCTTGCAAACGTTGAGCCATCACTCTTCAACCCGAAAGGCATCCGTAAAAAGCAATACATACCACATGAGGTGATGAATGCTGTCTTTTCTTCGTCTTCTCTTGTCATGAAGATCTGGTGGTATCTTGAGTAGGCGTCGAGGAATGATAACAGATCACACCCGGCCGTGGAGTCAACAATCTGGTCGATGCGCGGCAACAGGAAAGGGTCCTTGGGACAAGCCTTATTGATATCTGTGTAGTCAATACACGGCCTCTACTTCCCATTTGCCTTGCGCACCACCACCGGATTGGCCAACCACGTCGGATGGAGTACTCCTCTCACCAAGCCTGCCGCTTCCAACTTCCTGATCTCCTCTGTGATGAACTCTTGCCTTTCCAAAGCCTGCTTCCTGACCTTCTGCTTGACGGGCCGTGCATGAGGATAGACAGCAAGGTGGTGCTCAATCACCTCCCTGGGAACACCGGGGATGTCGGATGCTTGCCATGCAAACACATCGACATTCGCCCGTAGGAAGGTGACGGGCGCGCGTTCCTATTTGTTGTTGAGGGTGGAGCTTATGGTAAAAGCCCCTCCCGTGCCATCCTCCTTGACGGGCACCTTCTTGGTCTCTGGTGGTGCAGCTCTGGATTTCTTGCTCTTGCCGTTGGAGCTCTCTGGCGCGTCCTCGACGGTAGCACAACACTCCGAAGAGGTGCGCTTGCCGGAGTGGGTGCGAGAGGTCTTGTCGGTCTTCTTCTTCCCTCCCAGAGCTTCAACGGCAGGAGCAAGTGCCTTGGCGGCAGTCGCTGCAACTACTTCCCGGTAGAGTTGGTCGGCGCAGATCAGCGCATCCTTCTTGTCACAGGGGACGGTGATGATGGTCATCGGCCCAGGCATTTTCAGCGTGTTGTAGGCGTAATGCGATGCCGCCATGAACTTGGCTAGTGCCGGGCGGCCAAGGATCCCGTTGTAGGGCAAGGGGATCTAGGCTACATCGAAGACAATCCTCTCTGTCCTGTAGTTCAACTCGCCTCCAAACGTCATAGGCAGCGTGACTTTACCCTTTGGCCGACTCCTCCCGGGGTTGACCCCTTGGAACGTGCCCGTCTCCTTGAGGTCTCCATCAGGGATCTGCAGCCTTTCGATCACAACGGGCGAAATCAAGTTCAGAGTGGCCCCGCCGTCAACTAGCATCTTTGTCACCTTGAGGTTGCGTATTGTTGGTGAAACCAACAACGGCAAACACCCAACCGCAGTCATGCGATCAGGGTGGTCCTCGGCATAAAAGATGATAGGCGTGCTGGACCACTTTAGTGGCCTTTGAGCGTCGAGCGATGGTTCCGCTGCTGTGATCTCATGCGCCCACTGCTTGAGCTGGCGGTGAGAAGTATGCAGCGAGGCGCCACCATCGACGCACATGGCCTCCGTAGCTTTCTGAAACTCTTGCTCGCTGGACTCGTCGTCCTTGTCATGATCATCGTCTTCCTGCTTCTTGTCGCGGCCCCGAGCGGGCCTCTCTTGCTGGTTATCCTTGCCGTCGCGGCCTCCTTGACTGCCACGCTTCTTGCCGGACCCTTCGGCACCATCCTGACCCTTCTCCTTGTCCCACCTCTCATACTCGGCTTTTTGCTTTTCCGCAAGCAGCTTGACCTGTCGGCAGTTCTGGAGGTCGTGGCCCTTGGTGCGGTGGATCTTGCAATACTGCTTGTAGGAGCCCCCTGGCTTGTCAGCAGTCGCCAAGGCCCGGCAAGCGGCGCATCCGGCAATCTCCTTGCCGGGGTCGTCTTCCTTGGCCTTCTTGGCGGCGCCGGTGTCGTCGGATCGACGGTAAGCACGGCCTTGCCCTTACGCTTCCTGTTGCGGCGCCGGCCCTTTTTCGCCGGGGCGGCGGTGTCTTCGTCCGTAGAGTCGGTTTCCGCGCCGGCGTCCTCGCCGGGGTACTTCCTTCCCTCTTCAGCCCAGGCGCATCTATCAGTCAGAACATAAAGTTCGGCCACATCTTTAACCTTGTTCATCGCTAGCTCTTCACGCATCTTGCGGTTGCGCACATTCTGATGGAACGCGCTGATCACGGCGGCGGGATGAACATCTGGGATGTTGTACTGCACCCGGCTGAACCTCTGTATGTACTTGCACAGGGTTTCCCCTTCCTTCTGGGGAATGATATGCAAATCACTGGCCTGGCCATGAGCTTGGTGGCCTCCAGTGAAGGCACCAACGAACTCATGACACAGATCCAACCAAGAAGAAATGGAATCCGCCGGCAAGTGCATCAACCAAGACATGACATTGGGTTTCAGTGCCAACGGGAAATAATTGGCAAGCACCTTGTCGTCGCGAGCTCCAGCAGCTTGCATCGGGATGGTGTAGATGCTGAGGAACTCTGACGAATGGGTCTTGCCGTTGTACTTCTCGCCGACATCGGGCTTGAACGTGCGGTGGGACGGCCACTAGAACTGCTGCAGCTCACGGGTAAAGGTTGGGAAACCCACCTCGTAAGGTAGGCCGTTGGAGCCTCCCGGTGTAGGGTGGTCCATAGCGGGCCCTGCCCGCTTATCTGAATGGTGGCGTGTGTCGCGCCAGCGCTCGATGGTGGTTCGAGCGTCTTCATGGGCTCGCTCCCGAAGAACTTGGCGCTGATTGCGGTAGGTCCGTGGGTCGGACGACGCTATGGAGATGTTATCACAAGCGTCATTGCGACGGACTGACACCCATAGCAACTGGCGTGGGGGAGGAGAGTGCACCGTGGCTGCAGCACCTCCGGTCTTCCCACCGCTGGCATGTGGTGGCTCGACGAAGCGTCGGCCCAAGGGCCCCGCCGGTCGCGGTTCATCTTTGTTGGCGACAGCGACGAGGCTCCGTATGGTGGCTCTCCACTCGTCGAGCTTTTCCGCGGCAGGAGGGAAGTCGAGGAGCAGCTGCACGCGTGCCAAAGCTTCTGCTGGCGTGAGTGGCGGCGAAAGCTGCGTGGACCGTGGTGCGCTCCTACTTCTAACCACGTTAGAAGGAGCTCTATCACGGCCTGGCGGCTGCGCGCCATTTTCGCCAGCACTTCGGTGGGCATGCTAGCCTCCTCCGTCCCGCGAATGATGCACAGGACTCTTCCCACGGCGGCGGCCGGGGTCACCAGCGTGGTGACGCTGCTCGTCGCGCACACCCAGGGAAGAGCGCGTGATACGTCTCCAACGTATCTATAATTTGTGATTGCTCCATGCTATTATATATTCTGTTTTGGATGTTTAATGGGCTTATTTATACACTTTTATATTATTTTTGGGACTAACCTATTAACCCAAGGCCCGGTGCAAATTGCTGTTTTTTTGCCTATTTCAGTGTTTCGCAGAAAAAGAATATCAAACGGAGTCCAAACGGAATGAAACCTTCGGGAGCGTGATTTTTGGAACAAACGTGACCAGGGGACTTGGAGTGGATGTCAAGCAATCAACGAGGAGGCCATAAGGCAGGGGGCGCGCCTACCCCCCTGGGCGCGCCCTCCACCCTCGTGGCCCCTCGTGGCTCCACCGACCTACTTCTTCCTCCTATATATACCTACATACCCCGAAACCATCGAGGAGCACCACAAAAACCTAATTCCACCGCCGCAACCTTCTGTACCCGTGAGATCCCATCTTGGGGCCTTTTCCGGTGCTCTGCCGGAGGGGGCATCGATCACGGAGGGCTTCTACATCAACACCATAGCCTCTCCGATGATGTGTGAGTAGTTTACCACAGACCTTCGGGTCCATAGTTATTAGCTAGATGGCTTCTTCTCTCTCTTTGGATCTCAATACAAAGTTCTCCTCGATCTTCTTGGAGATCTATTCGATGTAACTCTTTTTGCAGTGTGTTTGACGAGATCCGATGAATTGTGGGTTTATCATCAAGATTATCTATGAACAATATTTGAATCTTCCCTGAATTCTTTTATGTATGATTGGTTATCTTTGCAAGTCTCTTCGAATTATCAGTTTGGTTTGGCCTACTAGATTGATCTTTCTTGCAATGGGAGAAGTGCTTAGCTTTGGGTTCAATCTTGTGGTGTCCTTTCCCAGTGACAGCAGGGGCAGCAAGGCACGTATTGTATTGTTGCCATCGAGGATAAAAGATGGGGTTTATATCATATTGCATGAGTTTATCCCTCTACATCATGTCATCTTACCTAATGTGTTACTCTGTTCTTATGAACTTAATACTCTAGATGCATGCTGGATAGCGGTCGATGTGTGGAGTAATAGTAGTAGATGCAGGCATGAGTCGGTCTACTTGTTGCGGACGTGATGCCTATATACATGATCATGCCTAGATATTCTCATAATTATGCACTTTTCCATCAATTGCTCGACAGTAATTTGTTCACCCACCGTAATACTTATGCTATCTTGAGAGAAGCCCCTGGGTCTATTTTCCATCATATTAATCTCCCGTCAACAAGCTATTTCTATCGCCGTTTATTTTGCTTTCTTTACTTTTAGTCTTTATCATAAAAATAGCAAAAAAATTATCTTATCATCTCTATCAGGTCTCACTTTTGCAAGTGGCCGTGAAGGGATTGACAACCCCTTCATCGCGTTGGTTGCAAGGTTGTTATTTGTTTGTGTAGGTACGAGGGACTTGTGTGTGGCCTCCTACTGGATTGATACCTTGGTTCGCAAAAACTGAGGGAAATACTTACGCTACTTTGCTGCATCACCCTTTCCTCTTCAAGGGAAAACCAACGCAGTGCTCAAGAGGTAGCAAGAAGGATTTCTGGCATCGTTGCCGGGGAGGTTTATGCCAAGTCAAGTCAAGATTTGATCTCCCGTCAACGTGCCGATTTCTGGCGCCGTTGCCGGGGAGTATACGCACAAGTCAAGGCATACCAAGTACCCACAACAAACTCTTATCCCTCGCATTACATTATTTGCCATTTGCCTCTTGTTTTCCTCTCCCCCACTTCACCCTTGCCGTTTTATTCGCCCTCTCTTTCCGTTTGCCTCTTTTTCGCTTGCTTCTTATTTGCTTGTGTGTTGGATTGATTGCTTGTCACGATGGCTCAAGATAATACTAAATTGTGTGACTTTGCCAATACCAACAACAATGATTTTCTTAGCACTCCGATTGCTCCTCTTACCGATGCTGAATCTTGTGAAATTAATGCTGCTTTGCTGAATCTTGTCATGAAAGATCAATTCGCCGGCCTTCCTAGTGAAGATGTCGCTACCCATCTAAATAGCTTTGTTGATTTGTGTGATATGCAAAAGAAGAAATATGTGGACAATGATATTGTTAAATTGAAGCTATTTCCCTTTTCACTCAGAGATCGTGCTAAAACTTGGTTTTCGTCTTTGCCTAAAAATAGTATTGATTCTTGGAACAAGTGCAAAGATGCTTTTATCTCTAAGTATTTTCCTCCCGCTAAGATCATCTCTCTTAGAAACGATATTATGAACTTTAAGCAACTTTATCATGAACATGTTGCACAAGCTTGGGAGAGAATGAAATTAATGATACGTAATTGCCCTACACATGGTTTGAATTTATGGATGATTATACAAAAAAATTATGCCGGATTGAATTTCGCTTCTAGAAATCTTTTAGATTCGGCCGCGGGAGTCACTTTTATGGAAATCACTTTAGGAGAAGCTACTAAACTCCTAGATAATATTATTGTTAATTATTCTCAATGGCACACTGAAAGATCTACTAGTAAAAAGGTGCATGCAATTGAAGAGATTAATGTTTTGAGTGGCAAGATGGATGAACTTATGAAATTGTTTGCTAATAAGAGTGTTTATTCTGATCCCAATGATATGCCTTTGTCTACTTTGATTGAGAATAATAATGAATCTATGGATGTGAATTTTGTTGGTAGGAACAATTTTGGTAACAACGCTTATAGAGGAAATTTTAATCCTAGGCCGTATCCTAGTAATCCCTCTAATAATTATGGTAATTCCTACAACAACTCTTATGGAAAATTTAATAAGATGCCCTCTGATTTTGAGACTAGTGTTAAAGAATTTATGATTTCTCAAAAGAATTTCAATGCTTTGCATGAAGAAAAATTGCCTAAGATTGATGAATTGGCTAGGAACGTGGATAGAATTTCTCTTGATGTTGATTCTTTGAAACTTAGATCTATTCCACCTAAGCATGATATCAATAAGTCTCTCAAAGCCATGAGAATTTCCATTGATGAGTGCAAAGAAAGAACCGCTAGGATGCGTGCTAAGAAAGATTGCTTTGTAAAAGCGTGTTCTTCTAGTTTCCATGATAATAAAGATGAATATCTAAAAGGAATTGATGTGTCCCCTATTAAATCTTTGTTTTGCAATATGAATCTTGATAATGATGGGACTGGAGATGAGTCAACTTTAGTTTAAAGGCGTCCCAATGATTCGGAGTTTTTAGATCTTGATGCAAAATTTGGTAAAAGTGGGATGGAAGAGGTCAAAACTTTAGATAGCAATGAACCCACTATATTGGATTTCAAGGAATTTAATTATGATAATTGTTCTTTAATAGATTGTATTTCCTTGTTGCAATCCGTGCTAAATTCTCCGCATGCTTGTAGTCAAAATAAGGCTTTTACTAAACATATCGTTGATGCTTTAATGCAATCTTATGAAGAAAGGCTTGAATTGAAAGTTTCTATCCCTAGAAAACTTTATGATGAGTGGGAACCTACTATTAAAATTAAAATTAAAGATCATGAATGCTATGCTTTGTGTGATTTGGGAGCTAGTGTTTCCACAATTCCAAAAACTTTGTGTGATTTGCTAGGTTTCCGTGAATTTGATGATTGTTCTTTAAACATGCACCTTGCGGATTCCACCATTAAGAAACCTATGGGAAGAATTAATGATGTTCTTATTGTTGCAAATAGGAATTATGTGCCCGTATATTTCATCGTTCTTGATATAGATTGCAATCCTTCATGTCCTATTATTCTTGGTAGACCTTTCCTTAGAACGATTGGTGCAATTATTGATATGAAGGAAGTAAATATTAGATTCCAATTTCTGTTAAGGAAAGGCATGGAACACTTTCCTAGAAAGAAAATAAAATTACCTTATGAATCTATCATGAGAGCCACTTATGGATTGCATCCCAAAGATGGCAATACCTAGATCTATCCTTGCTTTTATGCCTAGCTAGGGGCGTTAAACGAGAGCGCTTGTTGGGAGGCAACCCATATTTATTTTAGTTTTTTACTTTTTGGTTCTTTTTAGGAATAAATAATCCATCTAGCTTCTGTTTAGATGTGGTTTTGTGTTTTAATTAGTGTTTGTGCCAAGTAGAACCTTTGGGAAGACTTGGGGAAAATCTTTGCAATCTTGCTGTAAAAAACAGAAACTTTAGCACTCACCAGATTAGCTACAACTTTTTACTGGAGAGTGCTATTTAGTTTATTCTTTTTGCATATGATTAATAGATAAATTACTCACGTCCAGCAATTTATTTTAGAATTTTTGGAGTTCCAGAAGTTTTCGTTTGATATAGATTACTACAGACTGTTCTGTTTTTGACAGATTCTGTTTTTCGTGTGTTGTTTGCTTATTTTGATGCATCTATGGCTAGTATCGGAGCTTATGAACCATAGAGAAGTTGTAATACAGTAGGTTTAACACCAATATAAATAAATAATGATTTCATTACAGTACCTTGAAGTGGTGTTTTGTTTTCTTTCGCTAACGGAGCTCACAAGATTTTCTGTTAAGTTTTGTGTTGTGAAGTTTTCAAGTTTTGGGTAAAGATTTGATGGATTATGGAACAAGGACTGGCAAGAGCCTAAGCTTGGGGATGCCCAAGGCACCCCAAGGTAAAATCTAAGGACAACCCAAAAAGCCTAAGCTTGGGGATGCCCCGGAAGGCATCCCCTCTTTTGTCTTCGTCCATCGGTAACTTTACTTGGAGCTATATTTTTATTCACCACATGATATGTGTTTTGCATGGAGCGTCTTGTATGATTTGAGTATTTGCTTTTTAGTTCACCACAATCATCCTTGCTGTACACACCTTTTGAGAGAGACACGCATTAATCGGAATTTATTAGAATACTCTATGTGCTTCACTTATATCTTTTGAGCTAAACAATTTTGCTCTAGTGCTTCACTTATATCTTTTAGAGCACGATGATGGTTGTATTTTATAGAAATTATTGATCTCTCATGCGTCACTTATATTATTTTGAGAGTCCTTTAGAACAGCATGGTAGTTTACAAAGTGCATTGAATAGTAAGAGAAGTTTGATACTTGATAGTTGTTTTGAGATATAAAGGTGGTAATATTAGAGGTGTGCTACTTGAGCAATTATGAAATTGAGAAATACTTGTGTTGAAGTTTGCAAGTCCCGTAGCATGCACGTATGGTAAACTTTATGTGACAAATTTGAAGCATGAGGTGTTCTTTGATTGCTTTCCTTATGAGTGGCGGTCGGGGATGAGCGATGGTCTTTTCCTACCAATCTATCCCCCTAGGAGCATGCGTAGTGCTTGGTTTTGATGACTTGTAGATTTTTGCAATAAGTATGTGAGTTCTTTATGACTAATGTTGAGTCCATGGATTATACGCACTCTCAACCTTCCCTCATTGCTAGCCTCTTCGGTACCGTGCATTGCCCTTTCTCACCTTGAGAGTTGGTGCAAACTTCGCCGGTGCATCCAAACCCCGTGATATGATACGCTCTATCACACATAAACCTCCTTATATCTTCCTCAAAACAGCCACCATACCTACCTATTATGGCATTTCCATAGCCATTCCGAGATATATTGCCATGCAACTTTCCACCATTCCGTTTATTATGACATGCATCATCATTGTCATATTGCTTTGCATGATTAAGTAGTTGACATCGTATTTGTGGAAAAGCCACCTTTATAATTCTTTCATACATGTCACTCTTGGTTCATTGCATATCCCGGTACACCGCCGGAGGCATTCACATAGAGTCATACTTTGTTCTAAGTATTGAGTTGTAATCTTTGAGTTGTAAGTAAATAAAAGTGTGATGATCATTATTATTAGAGCATTGTCCCAAGTGAGGAAAGGATGATGGAGACTATGATTCTCCCACAAGTCGGGATGAGACTCCGGACGAAAAAAAAGAGACCAAAAAAAAAGAGAGAAGAAGGCCCAAATAAAAAAATGAGAGAAAAAGAGAGAAGGGACAATGTTACTATCCTTTTACCACACTTGTGCTTCCAAATAGCACCATGATCTTCATGATAGAGAGTCTCCTATTTTGTCACTTTCATATACTAGTGGGAATTTTACATTATAGAACTTGGCTTGTATATTCCAATGATGGGCTTCATCAAAATGCCCTAGGTCTTTGTGAGCAAGCAAGTTGGATGCACACCCACTTAGTTTATTTTGTTGAGCTTTCATACATTTATAGCTCTAGTGCATCCGTTGCATGGCAATCCCTACTCCTTGCATTGACATCAATTGATGGGCATCTCCATAGCCCGTTGATTACTGCGTCAATGTGAGACTTTCTCCCTTTTTTGTCTTCTCACACAACCTCAATCATTATATTCTATTCCACCCATAGTGCTATGTCCATGGCTCGCGCTCATATATTGCGTAAAAGTTGAAAGAGTTTGAAAAGGCTAAGTATGAAACAATTGCTTGGCTTGTCATCGGGGTTGTGCATGATGAGAGCATTTTGTGTGACGAAAATGAAGCACAGCCAAATTATATGATTTTGTAGGGATAAGCTTTCTTTGGCTATGTTATTTTGATAAGACATAATTGCTTGGTTAGCATGCTTGAAGTATTATTATTTTTATGTCAATATTAAACTTTTATCTTGAATCTTTCGGATCTGAACATTCATGCCACAATAAAGAAAATTACATTGAAGAACATGCTAAGTAGCATTCCACATCAAAAAATCTGTTTTTTATCATTTACCTACTCGAGGACGAGCAGGAATTAAGCTTGGGGATGCTTGATACGTCTCCAACGTATCTATAATTTGTGATTGCTCCATGCTATTATATATTCTGTTTTGGATGTTTAATGGGCTTATTTATACACTTTTATATTATTTTTGGGACTAACCTATTAACCCAAGGCCCAGTGCAAATTGCTGTTTTTTGCCTATTTCAGTGTTTCGCAGAAAAAGAATATCAAACGGAGTCCAAACGGAATGAAACCTTCGGGAGCGTGATTTTTGGAACAAACGTGATCCAGGGGAGTTGGAGTGGATGTCAAGCAATCAACGAGGAGGCCACGAGGCAGGGGGTGCACCTACCCCCTGGGCGCGTGCTACCTCTTGAGCACTGCGTTGGTTTTCCCTTGAAGAGGAAAGGGTGATGCAGTAAAGTAGCATAAGTATTTCCCTCAGTTTTTGAGAACCAAGGTATCAATCCAGTAGGAGATCACGCTCAAGTCCCACGCACCTACACAAACAAATAAGAACCTCGCAACCAACGCGATAAAGGGGTTGTCAATCCCTTCACGATCACATACGAGAGTGAGATCTGATAGATATGATAAGATAATATTTTTGGTAATTTTATGATAAAGAGAAATAAAGTGCAAAGTAAAATAAACGGCAATAAAAATAGCTAAGTGTTGGAAGATTAATATGATGGAAGATAGACCCGGGGGCCATAGGTTTCACTAGTGGCTTCTCTCAAGAGCATAAGTATTACGGTGGGTAAACGAATTATTGTCGAGCAATTGATAGAATTGAGCATAGTTATGAGAATATCTAGGTATAATCATGTATATAGGCATCACATCCGTGACAAGTAGACCGAAACGATTCTGCATCTACTACTATTACTCCACACATCGACCGCTATCCAGCATGCATCTAGAGTATTAAGTTCATAAGAACAGAGTAATGCTTTAAGTAAGATGACATGATGTAGAGGGATAAACTCATGCAATATGATATAAACCCCATCTTTTTATCCTCGATGGCAACAATACAATACGTGCCTTGCTGCCCCTGCTGTCACTGGGAAAGGACACCGCAAGATTGAACCCAAAGCTAAGCACTTCTCCCATTGCAAGAAAGATCAATCTAGTAGACCAAACCAAACTAATAATTTGAAGAGACTTGCAAAGATAACCAATCATACATAAAAGAATTCAGAGAAGATCCAAATATTGTTCATAGATAAACTTGATCATAAACCCACAATTCATCGGATCTCGACAAACACACCGCAAAAGAAGATTACATCGAATAGATCTCCAAGAAGATCGAGGAGATCTTTGTATTGAGATCCAAAGAGAGAGAAGAAGCCATCTAGCTAATAACTATGGACCCGAAGGTCTGAGGTAAACTACTCACACATCATCGGAGAGGCTATGGTGTTGATGTAGAAGCCCTCCATGATCAATGCCCCGTCCGACGGAGCGCCGGAACAGGCCCCAAGATGGGATCTCACGGGTACAGAAGGTTGCGGCGGTGGAAATAGGATAATATTTTTGGTATTTTTATGATAAAGATGCGAAGTAAAATAAAAGGCAATAAAAATAACTAAGTGTTAGAAGATTAATATGATAGAAAATAGACCCGGGGGCCATAGGTTTCACTAGAGGCTTCTCTCGAGAGCATAAGTATTACGGTGGGTGAACAAATTACTGTTGAGCAATTGACAGAATTGAGCATAGTTATGAGAATATCTAGGTATGATCATGTATATAGGCATCACGTCCGAGACAAGTAGACCGACTCCTGCCTGCATGTACTACTATTACTCCACACATCGACCGCTATCCAGCATGCATCTAGAGTATTAAGTTCATAAGAACAGAGTAACGCTTTAAGCAAGATGACATGATGTAGAGGGATAAACTCATGCAATATGATGTAAACCCCATCTTGTTATCCTCGATGGCAACAATACAATACGTGCCTTGCTGCCCCTACTGTCACTGGGAAAGGACACCGCAAGATTGAACCCAAAGCTAAGCACTTCTCCCATTGCAAGAAAGATCAATCTAGTAGGCCAAACCAAACTGATAATTCGAAGAGACTTGCAAAGATAACCAATCATACATAAAAGAATTCAGAGAAGATTCAAATATTGTTCATACATAAACTTGATCATAAACCCATAATTCATCGGTCTCAACAAACACACCGCAAAAGAAGATTACATCGAATAGATCTCCACGAGAGAGGGGGAGAACATTGTATTGATATCCAAAAAGAGAGAAGAAGCCATCTAGCTAATAACTATGGACCCGAAGGTCTGAGGTAAACTACTCACACATCATCCGAGAGGCTACGGTGTTGATGTAGAAGCCCTGCATGATCGATGCCCCCTCCGGCGGAGCTCCGGAAAAGGCCCCAAGATGGGATCTCACGGGTACAGAAGGTTGAGGCGGTGGAATTAGGTTTTTGGCTCCGTATCTGGTAGTTTGGGGGTACGTAGGTATATATAGGAGGAAGAAGTACGTCGGTGGAGCAACATGGGGCCCACGAGGGTGGAGGGCGCGCCCAGGGGGTAGGCGTGCCCCCCCTGCCTAGTGCCCTCCTGGCTGATGTCTTGACGTAGGGTCCAAGTCCTCTGGATCACGTTCGTTTCCAAAAACATGTTCCCGAAGGTTTCATTCCGTTTGGACTCCGTTTGATATTCTTTTTCTATGAAACTCTGAAATAGGCAAAAAAACAGCAATTCTGGGCTGGGCCTCCGGTTAATAGGTTAGTCCCAAAAATAATATAAAAGTGTATAATAAAGCCCAATAATGTCCAAAACAGAATATAAAATAGCATGGAACAATCAAAAATTATAGATACGTTGGAGACGTATCAAGCATCCCCAAGCTTAATTCTTGCTCGTCCTCGAGTAGGTAAATGATAAAAACAGAATTTTTGATGTGGAATGCTACTTGGCATAATTTCAATGTAATTCTCCTAATTGTGGTATGAATATTCAGATCCGAAAGATTCAAGATAAAGGTTTAATATTGACATAAAAGTAATAATACTTCAAGCATACTAACTAAGCAATTATGTCCTCTCAAAATAACATGGCCAAAGAAAGTTCATCCCTACAAAATCATATAGTTTAGTCATGCTCCATTTTCGTCACACAAGAATGCTCTCATCATGCACAACCCCGATGACAAGCCAAGCAATTGTTTCATACTTTAGTACTCTCAAACTTTTTTCAACCTTCACGCAATACATGAGCGTGAGCCATGGATATATCACTATGGGTGGAATAGAATATAATGATGGGGGTTATGTGGAGAAGACAAAAAAGGAGAAAGTCTCACATCAACGAGGCTAATCAATGAGCTATGGAGATGCCCATCGATTGATGTTAATGCAAGGAGTAGGGATTGCCATGCAACGGATGCACTAGAGCTATAAATGCATGAAAGCTCAACAAAAGAAACTAAGTGGGTGTGCATCCAACTTGCTTGCTCACGAAGACCTAGGGCATTTGAGGAAGCCCATTGTTGGAATATACAAGCCAAGTTCTATAATGAAAAATTCCCACTAGTATATGAAAGTGACAAAACAAGAGACTTTCTATCATGAAGATCATGGTGCTACTTTGAAGCACAAGTGTGGAAAAAGGATAGTAGCATTGTCCCTTTTTTTTGGGCCTTCCTTTTTTTATTTGGCCTTTCTCTTTTTTTTCTTTTTTTGGGACAATGCTCTATGAATGATGATCATCACACTTCTATTTATTTACAACCCAATGATTACAACTCGATACTAGAACAAAGTATGACTCTAAATGAATGCCTCCGGCGGTATACCGGGATAACAATGAATCAAGAGTGACATGTATGAAAAATTATGAACGGTGGCTTTGCCACAAATACGATGTCAACTACATGATCATGCAAAGCAATATGACAATGATGAGCGTGTCATAATAAACGGAACGGTGGAAAGTTGCATGGCAATATATCTCGGAATGGCTATGGAAATGCCATAATAGGTAGGTATGGTGGCTGTTTTGAGGAAGATATAAGGAGGTTTATGTGTGAAAGAGCGTATCATATCACGGGGTTTGGATGCACCGGCTAACTTTGCACCAACTCTCAATGTGAGAAAGGGCAATGCACGGTACCGAAGAGGCTAGCAATGATGGAAGGGTAAGAGTGCGTATAATCCATGGACTCAACATTAGTCATAAAGAACTCACATACTTATTGCAAAAATCTACAAGTCATCAAAAACCAAGCATTACGCGCATGCTCCTAGGGGGATAGATTGGTAGGAAAAGACCATCGCTCGTCCCCGACCGCCACTCATAAGGAAGACAATCAAAGAACACCTCATGTTTCAAATTTGTTACATAACGTTTACCATACGTGCATGCTACGGGACTTGCAAACTTCAACACAAGTATTTCTAAAATTCACAACTACTCAACTAGCACAACTTTAATATCACTACTTCCATATCTCAAAACAATCATCAAGCATCAAACTTCTCTTAGTATTCAGCACACTCATAAGAAAGTTTTTTACTAGTCTTGAATACCTAGCATATTAGGATTATTTAAGCAAATTACCATGCTGTTTAAGACTCTCAAAATAATATAAGTGAAGTATGAGAGAATAATAGTTTCTATAAAGCAAAACCACCACCGTGCTCTAAAAGATATAAGTGAAGCACTAGAGCAAAAACTATATAGCTCAAAAGATAAAAGTGAAGCACATAGATTATTCTAATAATTTCCGAATCATGTGTGTCTCTCTCAAAAGTTGTGTCCAGCAAAGATGATTGTGGTAAACTAAAAAGCAAAGACTCAAATAATACAAGACGCTCCAAGCAAAACACATATCATGTGGTGAATAAAAATATAGCTCCAAGTAAAGTTACCGATGGAAGTAGACGAAAGAGGGGATGCCTTCCGGGGCATCCCCAAGCTTTGGATTTTTGGTGTCCTTAGATTATCTTGGGGTGCCTTGGGCATCCCCAAGCTTAGGCTCTTGCCACTCCTTGTTCCATAATCCATCAAATCTTTTACCCAAAACTTGAAAACTTCACAACACAAAACTTAACAGAAAATCTCATGAGCTCCGTTAGCGAAAGAAAACAAAACACCACTTCAAGGTACTGTAATGAACTCATTATTTATTTATATTGGTGTTAAACCTACTGTATTCCAACTTCTCTATGGTTTATAAACTATTTTATTAGCCATAGATTCATCAAAATAAGCAAACAACACACGAAAAACAGAATCTGTCAAAAACAGAACAGTCCGTAGTAATCTGTAACTAACGCAAACTTCTGGAACTCCAAAAATTCAGCCAAAATAGGAAGACCTAGAAACTTTGTTTATTGATCAGCAGCAATTGGAATCAATATTTTATCACGTTCTGGTGATTTTTAACAATTATTTTCGTGAACAGAAAGTTTCTGCAATTTGCAGCAAGATCAAATAACTATCATCCAAGAAGATCCTATAGGTTTAACTTGGCACAAACACTAATTAAAACATAAAAACACATCTAACCAGAGGCTAGATCAAAGATTTATTCCTAAACAGAAGCAAAAATCAAAAAACTACAAATAAAATTGGGTTGCCTCCCAACAAGCGCTATCGTTTAACGCCCCTAGCTAGGCATAAAAGCAAGGATAGATCTAGGTATTGCCATCTTTGGTTTTAGGGAAGAAAAGAGCAAACTTGTTATCTATGGAATTAATCTTTCTATTTTGATAAAGCATGTGGCTATTAATGGTAGAAGAAAGATTAAGCACGTTGCGGAAATTGGCATCTAGGCTAGCTTTCATTTCTTTGATAGATTCGTTTTGGTAAGAGAGCAAAAGAGATGTGGATTCAACTTTCTCATTGATGGGGTGCCCAAATATAGTTTTCATCTTCTCATAGGTATCTATGGGGTCCCCTTCAAGAAAACCCTCTTCAAAAATAGAATCTAAAACTTGTTTGAACGAAGCGGGCAACCCAACATAAAAGCTTTTCAAGTAAACCTCAATTTGATATTGGGGTACATAGCTAGCCTGGATCCTTAACAGCCTATCCCAAGCATCTTTCAAAGTTTCATCGAGTAAATAATGAAAAATTCCATAATCATCTTCATCAAAATTATTAAGATTCTCATTGATAACTCCGGCAGGTTTTTCCATAGTATCTCCATTTATGAGTTTAGATAAAATAGCAGGATTGTCTAAAGTGCTAAAACTCGGGAGAGAAACCCCAACCCTTTTTGATTTTGTCATGGCGAAAGGAAGGCGAGCGGAAAAGAGAGGGCGAATAAAACGGCAAGGGTGAAGTGGGGGAGAGGAAAATGAGAGGCAAACGGCAAATAATTTAATGCGGGAGATAAGGGTTTGTGATGGGTACTTGGTATGTTGACTTTTGCGTAGACTCCCCAGCAACGGCGCCAGAAATGGCTCGTTGTCGGGAGTCCAAATCTTGACTTGACCTTGCGTAAGCCTCCCCGGCAACGGTGCCAGAAATCCTTCTTGCTACCTCTTGAGCACTGCGTTGGTTTTCCCTTGAGGAGGAAAGGGTGATGCAACAAAGTAGCGTAAGTATTTCCCTCAGTTTTTGAGAACCAAGGTATCAATCTAGTAGGAGGCCACGCACGAGTCCCTCGCACCTACACAAACAAATAAATCCTCGCAACCAACGCAATAAAGGGGTTGTCAATCCCTTCACGGTCACTTACGAGAGTGAGATCTGATAAATATGATAGGATAACATTTTTGGTATTTTTATGATAAAGATGCGAAGTAAAATAAAAGGCAATAAAAATAACTAAGTGTTAGAAGATTAATATGATAGAAAATAGACCCGGGGGCCATAGGTTTCACTAGAGGCTTCTCTCGAGAGCATAAGTATTATGGTGGGTGAACAAATTACTGTTGAGCAATTGACAGAATTGAGCATAGTTATGAGAATATCTAGGTATGATCATGTATATAGGCATCACGTCCGAGACAAGTAGACCGACTCCTGCCTGCATGTACTACTATTACTCCACACATCGACCGCTATCCAGCATGCATCTAGAGTATTAAGTTCATAAGAACAGAGTAACGCTTTAAGCAAGATGACATGATGTAGAGGGATAAACTCATGCAATATGATGTAAACCCCATCTTGTTATCCTCGATGGCAACAATACAATACGTGCCTTGCTGCCCCTACTGTCACTGGGAAAGGACACCGCAAGATTGAACCCAAAGCTAAGCACTTCTCCCATTGCAAGAAAGATCAATCTAGTAGGCCAAACCAAACTGATAATTCGAAGAGACTTGCAAAGATAACCAATCATACATAAAAGAATTCAGAGAAGATTCAAATATTGTTCATACATAAACTTGATCATAAACCCACAATTCGTCGGTCTCAACAAACACACCGCAAAAGAAGATTACATCGAATAGATCTCCACGAGAGAGGGGGAGAACGTTGTATTGAGATCCAAAAAGAGAGAAGAAGCCATCTAGCTAATAACTATGGACCCGAAGGTCTGAGGTAAACTACTCACACATCATCTGAGAGGCTACGGTGTTGATGTAGAAGCCCTCCGTGATCGATGCTCCCTCCAGCGGAGCTCCGGAAAAGGCCCCAAGATGGGATCTCACGGGTACAGAAGGTTGCGGCGGTGGAATTAGGTTTTTGGCTCTGTATCTGGTAGTTTGGGGGTACGTAGGTATATATAGGAGGAAGAAGTACGTCGGTGGAGCAACGTGGGGCCCATGAGGGTGGAGGGCGCGCCCAGGGGGGTAGGCGCGCCCCCTACCTCATGCCCTCCTGGCTGATGTCTTGACGTAGGGTCCAAGTCCTCTGGATCACGTTCGTTCCGAAAATCACGTTCCCGAAGGTTTCATTCCGTTTGGACTCTGTTTGATATTATTTTTCTGCGCAACTCTGAAATAGGCAAAAAACAGCAATTCTGGGTTGGGCCTCCGGTTAATAGGTTTGTCCCAAAAATAATATAAAAGTGTATAATAAAGCCCAATAATGTCCAAAACAGAATATAATATAGCATGGAACAATAAAAAATTATAGATACGTTGGAGACGTATCACTCACGAGCCGCGGCTCGGGTTCTGTCCGTGACCGGCCTGCTGCTCGCCCGCACCGGTACGGGCCGTTCGGCTCCCGACGAGCCGATCACCGTGATCGTCTTCTTCTTGGGAGCCATGGCGATGAAGAACTGCTAAACTAACCGCTAGACCAGATTCTCACTACTGTGCCCCCTACCTGGCGCGCCAAAGATGTCGGAGGAAATGACACCTATGGAATCACTGGGATCCCTTCTACGGTTGGCGGGCGCGGGGTTGTGCAAAGAGCGGGTCTGGCAGGAAGCACACATATCGTTTACCCAGGTTCGAGCCGCGAGGATGCGTAAAACCCTAGTCCTGCTCTGGTGTATGTATTTAAGTGTTCTTGAGCTAGCTACGGGGTGTAACTTGCCCAGAAGATCCGAATCCTCCTCCTGGTCACCTCGGGCCTCCTTTTATAGACAAAAAGGGGTTGCCACAGTGGCACACAGGAGGTGGAAAGGTGTACAGTGGATGAGTCTATCCTCTAGCACCGTCGGACAAACGCATTTAATGCGCTGTCGACGTGCGCCTCTCACTTTATCGGGGACGACAAGGAAGCACGTCCCAACTGTCGCCGCCTTGCCTGGCAGCGACGCGCGTCCGGGCTGACGAGGCGTTGTGGTGCCACGTTGGCTGGCTGCTGGGCTGGCACGGTGGTGGATCCTTCACGAAGACCTACATGCCACCACGCAGGTGCTTGCCGAGTCGGTCGTGGGGGCCGCTCGTCGCCACGCAGGTACCTGCTCAGCTGGTCGAGCTGACAGCTGCATGGGGACGGTGGTGGAGTCTTGGCAGACGCAGGCCCTGTTGCTGCCCCGTAGGCGTCTCCGGCAAGGGCCTTGCCGGGGTCCCGGCCAGGGTCTTGCCGCAGCATTGTGGTCTTCCCCGGCAAGCGTCTTGCCGGGTGTAACGCCCGGATAATTAGGCTACAGTAAAACTCTCCTGATGATGCCATGTCATCTCTGTTACTGTTGCTAATCAAGTGTTAGTTCAAAACATTTCAAATTCAAAAAAATGAATTAGTGACAAACACCCAAAGTTTTCAAAAGTCAAAACAAAAATGTTCGGTGGGTGCCAAATATTGCACTGGTAATTATTGTGGAGAATACATTTTTTTAGAAAGTGCCTAAGTATTTTAAAGTGAAGTAAACAGAAAAGAAAAGAAAAAGAACCCCCCCCTCACTGGACCAGACGGCCCAGCTAATAGCCAGCCAGCCGACCGGCCCAGCCGGCTCGGCCCGCCTCCCCCTGCCGCCTCTTTTCCCTGTTCCCCCGACCCGGGTCGGAACAGGGGTGCGCTCCCGCCCGACCACCTCGCCGGCACCGACGCTGGAGAGGATAAGGTCGCCAGCGCCCCCGCCTCCTCGGCCCCTCTCCCACTCGCCCCCGCTCTCCCTCTCGGCCTCTGCGCCTCTCCCTCTCCCCTTAGATCCACGCCGCTCCCTCCTTCCCCACTGCCCGAGCGTGCTCGCCGCCGTTCTCTGTCGTTCCCGCGGCCACCGTCATTGCCCTGCACCCCCGACATGCTGTAGGCGTCCGCCGTCATCCTCTACCTCGTCTACGCCTCGCCATCGAGCTCGAGGAGCACCGCACGGTCAGGATCGAGCTCGTCCCCATCTTCCCTGTCGCCGGTGACCGTCGTCGTGTCCGGCCACCTCTGCGCTCCTAAGCTATCACGGGCCTGCTTGCGTGCCGCACGGTGAGCTCCTCCGCCTCCTGCTCCTCCCTGTTAATCTCCTAGCGCGTCGTAACTAGCTCGCCATCGTGCCCGAGCTCTGGTCGCCGCTGTGCGCCTTGCCGTCGTGGCCACACTCACCGATGAGCTCGCCCGAGCTCGCAGTCGTTCTCAGCACGCGCGTAGGGCTCCGTAGCGCTAGCTAGCTCGCTCCGCCGTGCTGGGTATAGCCGGATCCGCTCGTGCCCGAACTCCGGCGCCGCCGTTGCCGCTTGCCGGCGCCGTCTCCGGCCTTTTCCGGTCGGGCCACCACCGCAGTTCGACGCGTGCTGCTCCGCTCGTTCGAACGCACCCTAGCGCGCGCGAAATGGTCGCCCGTAGGAGAAATACGACGAGGCCCGAGGCCCTCCGCCGCATTTTGGCATCGCCGGCGTCGAGCCGCCAGCCACCGCCGACGTGGCACACCTGGGGCCACCCCAGGGTCACTGCCAGCGGGCCCCGCGGGCCCCAATTGACTGGGTTGACCCAGTCAACTGCTGACTGGGCTGCCCAGTGACACTGACGTGTGGGCCCCCCTTCGGTTAATAATCCAAATAAACATTTTTATAATTAAAACTAATTAGTTTAGTTAAATAGACACTGACAGGTGGGCCCAGTAGTTTTACTAACTAAATTAGATTAGTTTGAACTCTGTTTAACCCACTGTCTATGATAGGTGGGTCCCCCGTGTCAGTTTGACCTGGTCAACCATACTGTTGACTGTTGACATCACACATACGTCATGCTGACGTCATATTCCTTTTCTGTTAATTTAAGTAATTCCAGAAAATGATTAAATCTTTAGAAAATCATATAAAATAATCCGTAACTCGGATGAAAATACTTTCTACATGAAAGTTGCTCAGAACGACGAGACACATCCGGATACGCAGCCCATTTGTTCACCACACGTCCCTAGCATAGTGAACCTGCAACATTTCACCTCCGGTCCATCTGTCCGAAAACGCGAAACATCGGGAATACTTTCCCGGATGTTTCCCCCCTTTGCTGGTATCACCTAGTACCGCGTTGGGCACACCTAGCATCACGCTTTGTCATGTCATGCATCGTCATGCATCTGTTTGCATTGTATTCATTGTTTCTTCCCCCTCTTCTCCCCGGTAGACTACGAGACCGACGCCGCTGCTGGTGCCCCGACCGACTACGCTGTTGACGACCCCTCCTTCTTGCCAGAGCAACCAGGCAAGCCCCCCTTGATCACCAGATATCGCCTATTCTTCTCTATACTGCTTGCATTAGAGTAGTGTAGCATGTTACTGCTTTCCGTTAATCCTATCCTGATGCATAGCCTGTCCTTGCTACTACTGTTGTTACCTTTACCTGCAATCCTACATGCTTAGTATAGGATGCTAGTTTTCCATCAGTGGCCCTACATTCTTGTCCGTCTGCTGTGCTATACTATCGGGCCGTGATCACTTGGGCGGTGATCACGGGTATATACTTATATACTCTATACATGACACCTGTGGTGACTAAAGTCGGGTCGGCTCGTAGGAGTACCCGCGAGTGGATCTTTGTGGCGGAGCGACAGGGCAGGTTGAGACCACCTAGGCGAGAGGTGGGCCTGGCCCTGGACGGCGTCCGCGGTTACTTCAAAATAACACGCTTAACGAGTTCTTGGTATTTGATCTGAGTCTGGCCATTTGGTCTATACGCACTAACCAACTACGTGGGAAAGTTATGGGCACTCGACGTCGTGGTATCAGCCGAAGCCTTCGTGACGTCAGCGACTGAGCGGCGCGCGCCGGATTGGACTGGAACGCCACTAGGCTAGGTCTGCTTCCGGCCGCGTACGCAACGTGCAGGTGTGCAATGGGCGATGGGCCCAGACCCCTGCGCGCATAGGATTTAGACCGGCGTGCTGACCTCTCTGTTGTGCCTAGGTGGGGCTGCGACGTGTTGATCTTCCGCGGCCGGGCATGACCCAGAAAAGTGTGTCCGGCCAAATGGGATCGAGCGTGTTGGGTTATGTGGTGCACCCCTGCAGGGAAGTTTATCTATTCGAATAGCCGTGTCCCTCGGTAAAAGGACGACCCGGAGTTGTACCTTGACCTTATGACAACTAGAACCGGATACTTAATAAAATACACCCTTCCAAGTGCCAGATACAACCCGGTGATCGCTCTCTAACAGGGCGACGAGGAGGGGATCGCCGGGTAGGATTATGCTATGCGATGCTACTTGGAGGACTTCAATCTACTCTCTTCTACATGCTGCAAGATGGAGGCTGCCAGAAGCGTAGTCTTCGACAGGATTAGCTATCCCCCTCTTATTCTGGCATTCTGCAGTTCAGTCCACTGATATGGCCCTTTACACATATACCCATGCATATGTAGTGTAGCTCCTTGCTTGCGAGTACTTTGGATGAGTACTCACGGTTGCTTTCTTCCTCTTTTCCCCCTTTCCTTTCTACCTGGTTGTCGCAACCAGATGCTGGAGCCCAGGAGCCAGACGCCACCGTCGACGACGACTCCTACTACACCGGAGGTGCCTACTACTACGTGCAGCCCGCTGACGACGACCAGGAGTAGTTAGGAGGATCCCAGGCAGGAGGCCTGCGCCTCTTTCGATCTGTATCCCAGTTTGTGCTAGCCTTCTTAAGGCAAACTTGTTTAACTTATGTCTGTACTCAGATATTGTTGCTTCCGCTGACTCGTCTATGATCGAGCACTTGTATTCGAGCCCTCGAGGCCCCTGGCTTGTATTATGATGCTTGTATGACTTATTTATGTTTTAGAGTTGTGTTGTGATATCTTCCCGTGAGTCCCTGATCTTGATCGTACACATTTGCGTGCATGATTAGTGTACGATTGAATCGGGGGCGTCACAAGTTGGTATCAGAGCCGACTGCCTGTAGGAATCCCCCTTTCCACACTCCTTGGCCGAAGTCGAGTCTAGACATTACAAAACTTTTACTAACATGGTTGTGTGTCTTACGGGCCCACGTCGCCATTGGGTGGTACTAGGATCTTTTACTCCTCGACCTTTACTCTGGGACTCTGAACTCTCTTCTACTCGGGTTAAACGAATTTACTAACTCTAACACTAGGATCCCGTGACCACATTCACCCCAAAGTTGGATAAGCCATAGTTATTTCTTAGAATAGTATTTTGAACAATTCACACACTGTCATTTGACTCCTTTGAACATCTCGGCTTTCAGATGGAACCCACGAGGCAGGTCGTGCGCCACACGACGGCCATTGGTGCCTCGGGATCACCTGCTGTGCTAGCTGAGATGATGACCTATCTGGGTTATCGCTGGCACCCTGAGTACACCGTCTACGAGGAGTACCAGGACTTTAACCAGGAGCAGTACCGTGCCATCGTCCACCTCTACTCTCGGGAGTATGACTCCACTACTGTGCTGCACACCGCTCATGGTGTTGGAGTGACCATCGATATGGCTGTCCACGATGCTGCTTATGCTGCTCTGACACGTCTTCGTGGAGAGTATCGGGAGTTGGACACCTCCCCTTTCAGGCACATTGCTATCGCATCTGATGTTGGTGCGGAGGGATACTATACTGCTGCCTACTCCACTGTCACCCGAGAGCCCTTCTACCATCAGAACCTGGTTCTGCATGCTGATGGGCTGGATCGAGCTAACCGAGCTCTTCGCCACGAGTTGTACACCACCCGTCAGCACCTTTACCGTGCTCTGACGCTGTTGCACCCCTTTGTCCGATCTAGAGAGCTGCCCCGTTCTGCGATCTACCCAGCCAGGACTGTGATGCCCCAGGGTGTCGGCTGGCCAGATGTGGGAGGCTACTCTCCCGCACTTGGTCCTCTTCTGCCACCTGAGCGTCAGGTTCTGCACCAGAGTATTCGCGGACCCCAGGTTGCTGACGTGGAGTTCCCGATGCGACACTACCAGCTTTCAGGCTACACCTACCTCCACAGTACCTCTTGGGACTGATGTAGGCTTGCTTGTTAGTGTTAGATGCATTCGCCGCGAGCCTGTGTGCCGCCTATGGTGTTTTAGTCTATGTACTGAACTCTGTGTACTGAACTCTATGCATGACCCCTTTTGTAAGTTATGCCGACTACTATGTAGTAGCTATCGTGCTCCTTTCATTATGCATGTTTCATCATGAATGATTCTTGTCTTTGCAAATTTCTCAATGCTGAACTACCCCTGTTATATATTAGCAGGATGGTTAGACCAGGTGGTCGTGGTAGTGGTGGCAATGCCCCACCACCACCTGAGTACATGGCTGGTATGATCCAACAGTTCGAACTGAACCGCCAATTCATGGAAAATATGATGGCTCAGTTTCCTCGCCCCAATATGGACCAGCAGCCAACCCCAGTAACTCTGCAGGATTTCATGCGCCTCAACCCAACTGTGTACCGCAGCTCAACTCAGCCTCTGGATGCTGATGACTGGCTCCGTGACGTCACCTATGAGATGGAGTCTGCCGATGTAGCCCCTGCCAGCTATGTCACCTTTGCTTCCTTCTTCCTGAAGGGACCCGCAGCTCAATGGTGGGACAGCCACAGGCGTACTCTGCCAGCTGGAACAATCATCACCTGGCCAGACTTCCAAGCTGCTTTCCGTGCCCGCTTCATTCCTCAGGGAGTCATGGACCGGAAGAAGCGTGAGTTCCGTAACCTCACCCAAGGCAACAAAACTGTTGAAGCTTATCAGCGGGAGTTTCTGGACTTGTCTCACTATGCTGAAGAGGACATTGCAACTGATGCACGCAGACAGGAGAAGTTCCATGATGGCCTTCAAGCTGACATCAAGCTCGCACTTCTAGTGCATGACTTTACTGATTTTGCCACCTTGGTGAACAAGGCCATCAATGTCGAAACTGGTCTGCAGGAATACCAGAGCTCTCACAGGCGCAACCGTGACACGGGCTCATCTTCAGGCCCGCCCTCGCAGAAGCGTAAGATATGGATTCCCAACAGCATGTACCAGCCAACTGCTCCTGCCCCAAGGCAGACCTATGCTGCACCTCATCTGCCTACTCCTCCAACTAGGCAGCCAAGGCTTCTAGCACCACCACCCCGAGCTCCTGCTCCCACTCCCAATAATGGTTTGTGCTTCAGGTGTGGTCAACCAGGACACCGTGCTAGAGAATGCAACCAGAACCAGAATCAACTGGCCCTTCCAGCAACTAGCCATGGAAACAACCAGCCCCGCAGCAACAAAGCCAAGTCTTATGGTCGTGTTCATGCCAACCATGTTGATCTCAATGAAGCTCAAGACCAGCCTGCTACTGTGATGGGTACGCTCCTCGTAAATTCAGTACCAGCATCCGTTTTATTTGATACAGGTGCATCGCATTCATTCATGTCAGAAGATTTTGCATACAAGCACGACGTTAAATGTGAGGACATGAACACCTCGGTAGTGGTCAAAACCCCCGTGGGACAGTGTCAAACCTCCATGGTTGGCATCGACGTCCCCGTGGAAATCGAAGGGCTGGAATTCTATGCCTCTCCCATTATCCTGAAGTCGTCTAACATCGACCTCATTTTGGGGATGGATTGGTTGAAAGCGCATACTGCTTCTATAGTTTGCGCCACTAAAACCGTCCATCTACTTCACCCTTCATATGAAATAGTTACTTACCAAGCTCATCTGGTGCAAAATGCCGAGGCCAGGCTCTATGCATTGAATGCATTGAACGCTGCACCACTCGAGGGCATTGAAAACATTCCCATCGTGCGTGAATTCCTCAATGTCTTTCCTGAAGAACTTCCAGGGATTCCCCCTGCTAGAGCTGTCGAATTCATCATCGACTTGAAACCAGGCACCACTCCAATAGCCAAGCGACCCTACAAGATGCCGCCGCATGAACTCCTTGAGCTTAAGGAGGAAATCGACAAATCTCTTCACAAAGGATTCATTCGCCCAAGTTGCTCTCCTTGGGGAGCACCTTCTCTCTTTGTCAAGAAGAAGGATGGGACAAACCGATTAGTTCAAGACTACCGTCCTATAAACCAAGCTACCATTCAGAATAAATACCCTCTTCCTCGGATCAATGATCTGTATGATCAACTGGCGGGTTCATCAGTGTTCTCTAAGCTCGACTTGAGGTTGGGTTACCACCAGATCCGTGTTCGCGAAGAGGATATCCCAAAGACCGCCTTCGTGACTCGATATGGTTCATACGAGTACACCGTCATGTCTTTCGGTTTAACCAATGCTCCAGCCACCTTCTCTCGTCTGATGAACTATATATTCATGGATTACCTCGACAAGTTCGTCGTGGTTTATCTGGATGATATCCTGGTATTTTCCAAGAACGAAGAGGAACATGCTGAACATCTTCGTCTTGTGCTGGAAAAGCTACGAGAGCATCAACTATATGCCAAGTTCTCCAAATGTGAATTCTGGCTACCCGAAGTAACCTATCTTGGGCATGTCATCTCTAAGGATGGTATTGCCGTCAACCCTGAACGAGTCCAGGCTATCCTTGATTGGACTCCTCCCAAGAACGTTAAGCAAGTCAGAAGTTTTCTCGGTCTCGCCAGCTATTGCCGTCGATTCGTCGAGAACTTCTCCAAGATCGCCAGGCCTCTGACTAACCTGTTGCATAAGGGCGTCAAGTTCCAATGGACAGACAAATGTCAGGAAAGTTTCCAGGCACTCAAAGACAAGTTGACTTCTGCCCCAGTGCTAGCTCCACCTGATACTAAGAAGGACTTCGTCATTTACTGCGACGCTTCCCGTCAAGGATTAGGCTGTGTCCTAATGCAAGACCGCAAAGTGATTGCTTATGCCTCTCGGCAATTGCGCCCTCACGAAGAGAACTACCCAGTTCACGACCTCGAACTTGCTGCTGTCATTCATGCGCTGAAGCAGTGGCGACATTACCTTCTCGGTAATCGTTGCGAGATCTTCACTGACCACCAAAGTCTGAAGTATCTGTTTACTCAGCCAGACCTGAACCTCCGTCAGCAGAGATGGATGGAGATTGTTGCAGACTTTGACTTGGGTATTTCCTATACGCCAGGCAAGGCTAATGTAATGGCTGATGCCTTGAGCCGCAAGTCTTACTGCAACCACCTCCAGGTTCACAAAGTTCAGCCCTCGCTTGTTGAAGAATTCAGAAAGCTGAACCTCCATATTGTTCCTCCGGGTGCACTCGCTCCCCCTCCTAAGGAGTTTCGCAAGATGAACCTCCGTGTTGTTTCCCAGGGTTCCCTCAATACCCTGGCTGTCGAACCAGATCTCTTAGACTCCATCAAGAGAATACAGGGATATGACTCTGAAGCCCACAAGATTAAGCGCTACCTCGCAGAAGGAAAGCCCTCATTCTTCACTATTGCTGATGATGGCACTTTGTACTTCAAGGGCCGCCTAGTGGTGCCATGTGCAGAGAAAAACCTGGATATGACTCAGGAAGTTATGAAAGAAGCTCATGATACGCCTCTATGTATCCATCCTGGTAGTACAAAGATGTACCAAGACATCCGTCAGAGATTCTGGTGGTCTAATATGAAGCAAGACATTGCTCGTTATGTTGCTGAGTGTGACGTTTGCCGTCGTATCAAAGCAGAACATCAAAGGCCTGCTGGAACTCTGCAACCTATCTCTATTCCTGAATGGAAATGGGACCATGTTGAGATGGACTTCGTCACTGGATTTCCCAAATCACAGAAAGGTAATGATGCTATTCTTGTCGTCATTGACCGGCTTTCCAAAGTTGCACATTTTCTGGCGGTCAAAGAAACGATCACTGCTAGTCAGCTGGCAACGCTCTATATGTCCAGGATTGTTTCACTCCACGGTATTCCATTGGTTATCAGCTCAGACCGTGGCAGCTTATTCACTTCAAGATTCTGGGCAAGTTTCCAAGAAGCTATGGGAACTCATCTGTCATTCAGTACTGCGTTTCATCCTCAGTCGCAAGGGCAAGTTGAACGTGTCAACCAAGTTCTCGAAGACATGCTTCGAGCTTGTGTTATTTCCTTCGGCAAGAAATGGGAGGAATCTCTCCCGTATGCTGAGTTCTCTTATAATAATAGCTATCAAGCTAGTCTGAAGATGGCCCCCTTCGAAGTGTTATATGGACGAAAGTGCCGAACCCCTCTGAACTGGTCAGAAACTGGGGAACGTCCACTCTTTGGTCCGGATATTATCCAACATGCCGAAGAACAAGTCCGCATTATTCGTGAGAATCTCAAGACTGCTCAGTCGCGTCAGAAGAGTCAGTATGACCGTCATCATAAAGACATGGTCTATCAACCTGGCGAAAAGGCTTATCTTCGAGTCACACCAATGAAGGGTGCTCACCGCTTCGGGATCAAGGGCAAACTAGCTCCTCGCTATATTGGCCCATTCACTATTCTCGAAAGGCGTGGAAAAGTGGCATACCAACTGGAGCTTCCGCCGAACCTTTCTCAGGTTCACGATGTGTTCCACGTGTCACAGCTCCGCCGTTGCTTCAAGGACCCAATCCGAGCAGTGGATCATGAAGTGCTCGAATTGCAGCAGGACCTCTCCTATAAAGAGCATCCGGTCCGCATTCTCGACCAAGCTGAACGCCGCACACGTCAGAAGGCGATCAAGTTCCTCAAAGTCCAGTGGTCGCACCATTCTGAAGATGAAGCCACTTGGGAACGCGAGGATCGCCTGCGTGATGAATACCCCGCACTGTTTCCTTCTACCTCCTAAATCTCGGGACGAGATTTCTTGTAGTGGAGGAGATTTGTAACGCCCGGATAATTAGGCTACAGTAAAACTCTCCTGATGATGCCATGTCATCTCTGTTACTGTTGCTAATCAAGTGTTAGTTCAAAACATTTCAAATTCAAAAAAATGAATTAGTGACAAACACCCAAAGTTTTCAAAAGTCAAAACAAAAATGTTCGGTGGGTGCCAAATATTGCACTGGTAATTATTGTGGAGAAAACATTTTTTTAGAAAGTGCCTAAGTATTTTAAAGTGAAGTAAAACAGAAAAGAAAAATAAAGAAAAGAAAAGTAAAAGAAACCCCCCCTCACTGGACCAGACGGCCCAGCTAATAGCCAGCCAGCCGACCGGCCCAGCCGGCCCAGCCCGCCTCCCCCTGCCGCCTCCTTTCCCTGTTCCCCCGACCCGGGTCGGAACAGGGGCGCGCTCCCGCCCGACCACCTCGCCGGCACCGACGCCGGAGAGGATAAGGTCGCCAGCGCCCCCGCCTCCTCGGGCCCCTCTCCCACTCGCCCCCGCTCTCCCTCTCGGCCTCTGCGCCTCTCCCTCTCCCCTCAGATCCACGCCGCTCCCTCCTTCCCCACTGCCCGAGCGTGCTCGCCGCCGTTCTTCGTCGTTCCCGCGGCCACCGTCATCGCCCTGCACCCCCGACATGCCGTAGGCGTCCGCCGTCATCCTCTACCCCGTCTACGCCTCGCCATCGAGCTCGAGGAGCACAGCACGGTCGGGATCGAGCTCGTCCCCATCTTCTCTGTCGCCGGTGACCGCCGTCGTCTCCGGCCACCTCTGCGGTCCTAAGCTATCATGGGCCTGCTTGCGTGCCGCACGGTGAGCTCCTCCGCCTCCTGCTCCTCCCTGTTAATCTCCTAGCGCGTCGTAGCTAGCTCGCCATCGTGCCTGAGCTTTGGTCGCCGTTGTGCGCCTTGCCGTCGTGGCCACGCTCACCGATGAGCTCGCCCGAGCTCGCAGTCGTGCTCAGCACGCGCGTAGGGCTCCGTAGCGCTAGCTAGCTCGCTCCACCGTGCTGGGTATAGCCGGATCCGCTCGTGCCCGAACTCCGGCGCCGCCGTTGCCGCTTGCCGGTGCCGTCTCCGGCCTTTTCCGGCCAGGCCACCATCGCAATTCGACGCGCGCTGCTCCGCTCGTTCGAACCCACCCTAGCGCGCGCGAAATGGTCGCCCATAGGCGAAATCGGACGAGGCCCGAGGCCCTCCGCCGCATTTTGGCGTCGCCGGCGTTGAGCCGCCGGCCACCGCCGACGTGGCACACCTGGGGCCACCCCAAGGTCACTGCCGGCGGGCCCCGCGGGCCCCAGTTGACTGGGTTGACCTAGTCAACTGCTGACTGGGCTGCCCAGTGACACTGACATGTGGGCCCCCCTTCGGTTAATAATCCAAATAAACATTTTTATAATTAAAACTAATTAGTTTAGTTAAATAGACACTGACAGGTGGGCCCAGTAGTTTTACTAACTAAATTAGATTAGTTTGAACTCTGTTTAACCCACTGTCTATGATAGGTGGGTCCCTCGTGTCAGTTTGACCTGGTCAACCATACTGTTGGCTGCTGACATCACACATACGTCATGCTGACGTCATATTCCTTTTCTGTTAATTTAAGTAATTCCAGAAAATGATTAAATCTTTAGAAAATCATATAAAATAATCCGTAACTCGGATGAAAATACTTTCTACATGAAAGTTGCTCAGAACGACGAGACAAATCCGGATACGCAGCCCGTTCGTTCACCGCACGTCCCTAGCATAGTGAACCGGCAACATTTCACCTCCGGTCCATCTGTCCGAGAACGCGAAACATCGGGAATACTTTCCCGGATGTTTCCCCCCCTTTGCCGGTATCACCTAGTACCGCGTTGGGCACACCTAGCATCACGCTTTGTCATGTCATGCATCGCCATGTATTTGTTTGCATTGTATTCATTGTTTCTTCCCCGTTTTCTCTCCGGTAGACTACGAGACCGACGCCGCTGCTGGTGCCCCGACCGACTACGCTGTTGACGACCCCTCCTTGCCAGAGCAATCAGGCAAGCCCCCCTTGATCACCAGATATCGCCTATTCTTCTCTATACTGCTTGCATTAGAGTAGTGTAGCATGTTACTGCTTTCCGTTAATCCTATCCTGATGCATAGCTGGTCCTTGCTACTACTGTTGTTACCTTTACCTGCAATCCTACATGCTTAGTATAGGATGCTAGTTTTCCATCAGTGGCCCTACATTCTTGTCCGTCTGCTGTGCTATACTATCGGGCCGTGATCACTTGGGCGGTGATCACGGGTATATACTTATATACTCTATACATGACACCTGTGGTGACTAAAGTCGGGTCGGCTCGTAGGAGTACCCGCGAGTGGATCTTTGTGGCGGAGCGACAGGGCAGGTTGAGACCACCTAGGCGAGAGGTGGGCCTGGCCCTGGACGGCGTCCGCGGTTACTTCAAAATAACACGCTTAACGAGTTCTTGGTATTTGATCTGAGTCTGGCCATTTGGTCTATACGCACTAACCAACTACGTGGGAAAGTTATGGGCACTCGACGTCGTGGTATCAGCCGAAGCCTTCGTGACGTCAGCGACTGAGCGGCGCGCGCCGGATTGGACTGGAACGCCACTAGGCTAGGTCTGCTTCCGGCCGCGTACGCAACGTGCAGGTGTGCAATGGGCGATGGGCCCAGACCCCTGCGCGCATAGGATTTAGACCGGCGTGCTGACCTCTCTGTTGTGCGTAGGTGGGGTTGCGACGTGTTGATCTTCCGCGGCCGGGCATGACCCAGAAAAGTGTGTCCGGCCAAATGGGATCGAGCGTGTTGGGTTATGTGGTGCACCCCTGCAGGGAAGTTTATCTATTCGAATAGCCGTGTCCCTCGGTAAAAGGACGACCCGGAGTTGTACCTTGACCTTATGACAACTAGAACCAGATACTTAATAAAATACACCCTTCCAAGTGCCAGATACAACCCGGTGATCGCTCTCTAACAGGGCGACAAGGAGGGGATCGTCAGGTAGGATTATGCTATGCGATGCTACTTGGAGGACTTCAATCTACTCTCTTCTACAAGCTGCAAGATGGAGGCTGCCAGAAGCGTAGTCTTCGACAGGATTAGCTATCCCCCTCTTATTCTGGCATTCTGCAGTTCAGTCCACTGATATGCCCCTTTACACATATACCCATGCATATGTAGTGTAGCTGCTTGCTTGCGAGTACTTTGGATGAGTACTCACGGTTGCTTTCCTTCCTCTTTTCCCCCGTTCCTTTCTACTTGGTTGTCGCAACCAGATACTGGAGCCCAGGAGCTAGACGCCACCGTCGATGACGACTCCTACTCCACCGGAGGTGCCTACTACTACGTGCAGCCCGCTGACGACGACCAGGAGTAGTTAGGAGGATCCCATGCAGGAGGCCTGCGCCTCTTTCGATCTGTATCCCAGTTTGTGCTAGCCTTCTTAAGGCAAACTTGTTTAACTTATGTCTTACTCAGATATCGTTGCTTCCGCTGACTCGTCTATGATCGAGCACTTGTATTCGAGCCCTCGAAGCCCCTGGCTTGTATTATGATGCTTGTATGACTTATTTATGTTTTAGAGTTGTGTTGTGATATCTTTCTGTGAGTCCCTGATCTTGATTGTACACATTTGCGTGCATGATTAGTGTATGATTGAATCGGGGGCGTCACACCGGGGGGTCTCGTGGATTTCCTCGGCTAGGATCCCGCCGAGGATCGCCGTCTTCTAGTCCTCATCTGATTTTGTATGTTTATGATCTTGACGAAGATCTGCATGCCACCACAGAAGCGCCTCCTGAGCCTTGGTTCCAATGTGGATGGTTGGTGGTGCTTGGAACCCGCGGGCTCAAGGGTGGCTTGCTCTGCTGGCGTCGGGCAAGTTGCCCCGGCAAGGATCCTGCCGGGGCTACGGAGGCTGCCCCGGCAAGGGTCTCGCCGAGAGAGTCCACCTCGCCCTCTTGCTCTTTGTGTCTCTTGGTCATGGCGTTGCTCCGATCGCTTCGTGCTTCGGCTCCCCTTCCTTGCCCTGCTTAGTGTGGCCGTGGGCGCAGCTCCGACTGTCCGTGCACAAGTAAAGGGGTCAAAAGGAGAGCCCCTACTTTTGTACACCGACACAATTGTGAAAGATTAAATGATAGTTGAGTATGTGGAGTTTGCCGAATCAAAGCTTTTACATAGACCCTTCCCGAAAATAAGATGAATTGCAATTGTTTGATGACTAAGAGCACGTTTGTTAGTTTTCAAGAAAGTTTATGATCTATACTTTAACATGTTGAAAGAACATGCGGTGCCCCCATGTTTGGTTTTGGTAATTGATGATAATCTCTATGGACTAATGGTTGCCTTGAGTTATATTTGAAGGTTTTGTCCATAGGCTTTTCTTGGAGTACATGTGTTGGTTTCAAGGAGAGTTTGTGTCGACCAAGGTGCTATTCAAGGAATTACCTAAAGATTGGTCTTGTGAGAGGTTGATCAATACTAAGTCAAAGAATGAATCAAGTTGATCAAAACACAAAGCATAGAAGATGTACCGAGAGGGATCAAGTGATCCCATGGTATGGTAAGCATTGTCAATTACGCTTTGTGTACTAACCCATGGTCTTCGTGAGAGTTCTTTGTGGGGTTAGGTTGCGGTGTGCAAGTTCAAGTGATGCATCACGAAGAGATCAAGTGCTTGAAGCTTGCCGTCCATTGTGGTGACAATGGACTTGTGAAGATGTGCCGAAGAGTGGCTCACCCATAGTGGACTATGGGGGAGCAATCATCTAGTCTTCATCGAGCCAACACAATCAAGAAGGTGGTCCAACTTGAGGGAGTCAAGATCGGCATCATATAGCTCAAGTGGACTTCGTGCAAGGCAAAGGTTTTCCCTTGATAGGTCTTCTATTTTATCGGTCTCATGGTGGTAGTTGGGAGACCGGGTTATAGGATCGATTGCCGTACTATCAAGGGGGGCTCTCGATGAGTAGCTTGATCGTATCATTCATAGAGAGCTCAAACCATTGCATCCTTGCATCATCTTTCTTGGTTCTTGTTTGGTTCTCTTTGTGATATTTGGAGCTTATGGTCATCTTCTTGACAAGCTCGAGTTCATCGAAAACGGAGTTCACATGCTTCTTCTATTGCGTTTTCGGTGTTGCAGGTTTTACCGGTCTTATTCGAAGAAGGGTTCTCACCGTTTTCTTATGGGCCTTTCCTAATTTGCTTCTTATTGTTATTTCAATCAAGATTGTGTTAGCCCTTGTTAACAAACTTGGTTTCGTTGAATTCGGAGTCCGTTTGCAGAAGTTGTGTCAGTTTTGGTGTCCTGATAAAAGCTGCAGCAGTACTACCGCTCGTGGGAGCGGTACTACCGCTTGGAGGGGATGTAATTTTTTACTACCGCTCTTGGGAGCGGTACTACCACTTGGAGCAGTATTACCGCGGCTACTTTCGTGGCTACTTCCGCTCCGGACCAAAAACTCGTCACAAGTCCAGCGGTGGTGGGCACGGATGTATTTTTTTAGTACCGCTCGCAAGCAGTAGTACCGCTACCCTTTGAGGTAGTACCGCTACCCCTAGTGGTAGTACCGTGCGGTCGTGCGGTAGTACCGCTCTGTGCGGGCTGTGAGCATAATGGTTGGATTTTTCCCACCTATAAAAGGGGGTCTTCTTCCCCAATGAACCTTATCCTTTGAGCTCGTGTTCTTCCCCCATTGTTGACCTTCTTCGAGCTTGCTACCTCTCAATCCCTCCATGGATTCTTGCTAGTTTTTGAGGGAAAGAGAGAGGAGATCTAGATCCAGATTTCCGCCAATCACTTTCTCCTCTATGTGAGGGGAACCCCTTGGATCTAGATCTTGGAGTTCTTGGTGTTCTCCTTCTTGTTCTTCCTCTCATTTTCCTCCCTAGCATTAGTTGCTTCGGTGGGATTTGAGAGAGAAGGACTTGGGCACTCCGTGTGCCCTTTCCATTGCATTTGGTGCATCGGTTTGAGTTCTCCACGTGATACGTGGAAGTTACAAGTTGAGAAGCTTATTACTCTTGGGTGCTTGGTACCCTTGAGCTTGTTCCTCTTGGGTGCTTGGGCGCCCTAGACGGTTGGTGGTGTTCGGAGCTCAATCATTGTGGTGTAAAGCTCCGGGCAAGCGTCGGGGTCTCCAATTATGTTGTGGAGATCGCCCCGAGCAATTTGACGGGTACCGGTGACCGCCCCCAAGGGTTGCCAAAGTGTACGGGTTCGGTGACCGCCCCCAAGGGTTGCCATTTGTACGGGTTCGGTGACCGCCCTCAAGGGTCCCTTAGTGGAATCACGGCATCTTGCATTGTGCGAGGGCGTGAGGAGATTACGGTGGCCCTAGTGGCTTCTTGGGGAGCATTGTGCCTCCACACCGCTCCAAACGGAGATTAGCATCCGCAAGGGTGTGAACTTCGGGATACATCGTCGTCTCCGCGTGCCTTGGTTATCTCTTACCCGAGCCCTTTACTTATGCACTTTACTTTGTGATAGCCATATTGTTTCTTGTCATATATCTTGCTATCACCTAATAGTTTATCTTGCTTAGCATAAGTTGTTGGTGCACATAGGTGAGCCTAGTTGTTGTAGGTTTTGTGCTTGACAAATTAACCGCTAGGTTTATTCTGCATTTGTTCAAGCCTAAACCGCAATTATTTTAAAGCGCCTATTCACCACCCCCTCTAGGCGACATCCACGATCTTTCAATTGGTATCAGAGCCTCGTCTCTCTTTGTTAGGCTTAACCTCCTAGAGAGTAATGATGTTGACTAGGGGATTAGGATTCTCTGACACTCTTAGTTTCGATGGCACAAATTTTGATGTTTGGGTGATTCGCATGCTTAATCTCTTTAGGGTCATGGACCCAAATTTAGAGCGAATTGTAGATATGTGTTTTTCTCCTCCAAAGGATCCCCAAAGATTATCTTTAGAGGATGAGAAGAACTCTTATCTCAATTCTCAAGCTTATAATGTGCTTTTCGATGCTTTGAGCAATGTAGTTATATTTCAACTCATGTCGTTCCGGGATGCTCATGAGTTGTGGACTAAGCTTCAAGATAAATATGGTGTGTCCAAGATTTGTGGGGATGATTGTCCTCCCTCCACCTCCGGCCGTGTTGCTTTCTCAACTTCTTCTACTTCACCTACATGTGGATTGCCACAAGGTAATGATATGGTGAGTAGTGGTGTTCATTGCAATGATGATAGTGGGCTTATCATTGACGATTCCTCATCACTATCTTATTGCAACGCTCCATCTTTGGACTTCAACACTTCGAGCTCTCTAAATGTTTCACATGCTTGTGTTGATAGTCCTTGCATATCATATAGAAATTGCTTTACTAAATCTCATGATGATATGCTTGCTATGTCTTGTTGCCATGATAAAAATGCATCTATTTCCTCGAATTGTTGTGCTAACAATGTAGAGGAAACCCAACACCCCATGGAACAAGATGTGGTCTTGAAAGGAACCTCAAGGGATCCTACATCATCACTGATTGAATTTTGCCTTATGGCTAAGGCTTCAAAGGTATCTCCCACTTTGAATCCCAATATATCTTGTGATGATATTGATGACGACAAGAATGATGATGATGATGTTGATAGTGATGAAGAGAATGATAGTGTTGCCACCTTAAAAATTAAGGGGAAAATGATTTTTAAAGCTCTTCATAAGAATAAAATTGCTCGCTCCAACTTCATGGAAATCATGTCTATTGCTATTGAGGGCAAGAAATATATTGATGGGTTGGAATCTCGTCTTGAGGAGCATGATGTCACCATTGAGAAAATGGAAGGTCATGAGCGTGATTATGCTAATGAGATTGCGGACCTCTCCCAAGCTCTTGAACTTGAACAAACCACCAAGGAATCTCTTGAGAAGACTTTTGCTCTAGAATTATCTAGAGTGAAGGAATCTCATGATAGAGCTCTTGAGGTGGCCAATGTTTTTGAAACTAAAAATTCTAAGCTTGAATTTTCTCATGCTAGACTCCTTGAGGATTTTGAGCACCTCGAAAATGGCTCTAGGGTCATCAAGGGTGAGCTCATCAAACTCACCGAGTCTCATGCTCAACTTAAAGCTTCATATTCAAAAGAGCTTGTAAAGTTGCCTTCTCCTCTTGCTTTTATTGATGATGCTTGTGCTACTAACTCTATTACTAGTGAAGCATCCATTTTGAAGGAGAATGTTGAGCTACGGGTTCAACTTGAGTTACTATCTAGCAAATATGGGAAATTGGAAGAAAGTCATGAAAAGCTCTCAAACTCTCATGATGATCTTCTAGTATCCCATAATGTGCTAAAGATAGCTCATGAGGCCATGCTTGCTAAGGTAACATCTAGTGAGCCTCATGTGGATACTAGCACTACTTCTAGTCAAAATGCTATATTGTCATGTGCTAGTCCTTGTAATTCATCTACTCACAATGTTGGTACATCTTGTGATGAATTGCTTTCCTTGCCTTGTTGCTCTAACAATGAAGCTTATACTTCCTCTAGTACTTGTGTTGAGACTAACCATGTAGAGGAAATCAAAGAGCTCAAGGCCCAAATAACTTCTTTGAAGAAAGACTTGGAAAAGTGTCATGAAGGGAAGGCCACACTCAACAATATCTTGAGTGTGCAAAAATCCCCCAATGACAAAGGTGGACTTGGATTCAACTCCAATAAGAAGAAGAAGTCCAAGAGCAACAAGAAGAAGGGCCAAAAACAAGTCAAGAATTCGGCCAAGATCATTTACTTCAAGTGCAAAATTGAAGCCCATCATGTTAGATCTTGCTCTTTGAAGAAGAAGGCCATTAGTGACAAGCAACAAGGGAAGCGACCACAAGTTCATTCTCATGCTCAACCTCAAGTTGAAGAAAGGCCTCTTCCCAAGAAAACTCAAGCTAATGCTTCTCAAGTTGAGAAATCAAGTGAGAAGAAAGTGAAGAGTAGACGTTGCTACCTATGTCGTGAGAAAGGTCACCTTGCTTCCTCATGCACTAGTGGTAACTTATCCAATCCAATTATTATTGATGATATCTATTCTCTTGGGAAGGATAAGGTTGGCAATGTGTTTGCCAAAGTTGTTGGTACTCAAAGTGGTGTCAAGAAAAGAACCATTTGGGTAGCCAAGCCTATTGTGACTAACCTCTTAGGACCCAACTTGGTTGGGGACCAACTAGCTCAAACTTGATCAATAGGTGTTGATGGAGGGCATTGGAGACTTGGCTACATCATGAAGAATTAAGGGATCTTCATCATTCATATTGTCTCAAGCCAAGTCAATTGGGTTATCAAGTTTCTATCTTATATCCAATGTGCCTCCTTGCGGTAACTTGTACTTAAATTGTTTACATTGAAAGTTACTTGCCCCTTTGCATGTTTTGGTTTTGTTCCTTGCATGTGGTTGTATATGTTGTACCTCCAATTTGCTTATCTTGAGTAATCAAGTATGTGTGTGTTGGTTTGCACATCATGTACGTGTGTGTAGTGCGTTGAGCCTTTGCGCATCTTGTTTGTATGTTAGTTGGCTCTTGTGAGAGATTAATGGAACATCCCATTTTGGGGAGTGATGTGCTTTGTGCACCTCATGGTCCCATAAATGTGTGTACATGAGGAATACCACCTAGTATTGATATTGCAAGCTTATCTAGTCACTATGTGGTATGTCTTCTCATGAGAAATTCAAATTCTAAATAGTCCATTAATTATCTCTTGTTGGATCCTCTTATTGCCTCTTGTTAAGTTTTCTTTAATTGGTATCACATTATGGGGGAGTAATATGCTATGTATATTACTAGCCTAGAAAATTTGTACATTTGAGATATTGTCACCTAGTGTTGATATTGTAGATTATCTTGTTCCTAGGTGGCATGTTAGCTCTACAAGTTGCAATTTGCTTGTGTTTGGTGTGAAGATGATGTTGGATATCCTTGCTATCTACCAACGGGAATTATTTCCAAATACTTCTTGTCTTATGACAATTGGTACTCACTTATGTGTGGTAGAAATTATTGATCATCTTTACATTGGCCTTTGCTTTTATTTGCCTTATCTCGTGCCTAGGATTGTGTCAACTCCCATTGTATTCCATACCACTTGTGGATCTTGTTATTTCCTTGAGCTTGTCTAGTGTTTGTATAGATATAGTGAAAGTGGTGATCCCATCTTGTGCCTTTTGTATTCAAATGCAAATTCTCTATAATGCACAATGCCTGGGGGAGCTATCCTACTTTTCTTCGAACGCTCACCTTGTGATCCTTATCAAGTGTGTGTTGGTGGAATGCAAACCGTTTCTTTTTGGTACTTTGTGCCATCATGAAACTTTGTATAGCACTTGGTTTGTTTGGAACCATTCTCTCTTTTGGGAGTTTGACATCTTTCTTTTTGCGTGTATCATTGGATATCTTATTCCTTGATGTATCTTTCATTTGATATCCTCCAAGTGTTGATTTATTCATTTGGTATCTCTTCTACACTTGGTATTTCTTTGTCAATTGGTATCGGTTCTTGAAAGTATTGAGCATGCATATTAACTTCATGTAGTTTCTTTGGCATGCTTTCCTTCTTTGACCCAATATATAGGGGAAACTCCACCAAGTCTCAAATTGGATGAGATGTGCATGAAATTCATTTTCATATCTATATGCACATATTTATGTGGAGTTTGCCCTATGTATTGTTGGTTCTCTAACTCTTTGGTCCCAACGAGTTTGGGTACCATTTTGTTTGTGTTGTTGGTCTAGGAACAATTGGAGATGCATTGGATGCTCGGCTCACTCACAAGGAAGGTGGTGTCACCATGTGCTTATTGGAGTCAAGCTAGGATGCTCAATGAACTACTATCTACTACCTTCAATTGGTTTCTTCTACTTCCTTCCAATGATATCTCGGTAACAAGTATCTATTCATGCATTCTTTTCTTGCATTCAACCTTCTGTAGGTTGCATCTTGGCATGATATTCATTCCATCTTGTGATACTTGTTTCCTTTCTCAAAGCATCCCAACAATGATCTCTTGTTGCTAGTTGCAATGTCTTTGATGTCCGTGTGGTTCGAATTCATTTATATACAATAAGACCATATCTAGCCATGTGCTATGCTCTCAAGCAAATTTCTTATTGGTATATTTATGACTTGCTTGTGGATATCTTGTTCTTTCCTTTTTGTAACTATTTCGTGTGTATATCCTTCTTTGTGGATTGATATCATCATGATTTTCATCCAACTAGAATCTTATACACTTGAGAGGAGTTACATCTGTAGTTGATATCCTTATTCTTTCACGTCCACCTTTCCTTGGTGGTTATGTGAAAGGACTTACCTTGAGTGCGGATCGTATATCGTTGCATCTTGATGCACTTTGTTGTGGTGAAGATATTGTTTTTCTCTTGCTTGTCTTGATGAGGCTTTTGCCATTTCGATTGGTATCCCTCCTCTTGACAAAGCTATCATTTTCTTTCTTCACCTTGGGTTGTCACCGGTGTTGGTTATTCATTGTGCATTTTTAGTGTGCTTGTGAACCCTTTTGCATGTGTGTGTGGGGAGGACATGTCATGCACCTTGTATCTCCACTATCCAAGACTATGTTGATGCTTAATGCTCATCGTATATTAGTCTTCTCAAGTGCTTTGCCATGACTCACACACATCGGTTTTGGTTGAGCCTATTCTTAAGTTGCCTCTTTTACATGTTGCTCAACCATTTGTTTGTGCAAGTGCTAGGCTTTGTTTCCTTCTTGTCCACTTGCACTTCTTGTGAGTTTCTATTGATTTTCGGGGAGTGATGATCCTATTTTTGTGCACTTGGTATCCTAATGCAAATATTCTAAGAAGCGCACAAATCATGGGGAGCTTCACTAGTGTCTTTAGAACACTCCGTTGCTCTCTTGCACTTGTCGTGAGGTTCTATTGATCTTGGGGGAGTGACGATCCTATTTTGTGCTCGTTGTATCCAATTACAAAACTAAATTTTGCACAAATCATGGGGAGATTCTCTAGTTTCTCTAGAACACTCCTTTGCTCATATCATAATTTCTTTTATTCATGTGGCACGTAGGATCATTGGTCTAGTTGGTTCAATTGGTATCTGTTGATTGCTTGCTTCAATTGGTATCTTTTGATTGCTTGATTGCTTGTTCTCTCTTTGTTATGTCTTTGTGGCATATCATTCTTTGCAATCTTTGGCCTCAATATAGTTTGTCTTCCTCCAAGTATTTACCTTGGATATGTGTATTGCATTCCACTCTCTTGTTGAGAAATACACAATTTATGGAGGAACACTTTATATTGGCCTTCTAAGCTTTTCGCCCATTTTGGCAATCGATGCCAATGGGGGAGAAGTTTCAGAGAGTTTTGTGGAGAAGTTTAGAGTTTTGCATTGCTTTGGTTTTGTTCCTAAGCATTTGCATCTCATACTCATGCATCATTGGTTGTTGCATTGCATGGTGATGCATAATTCCTTATATAAACTCTCTTGAAAGTGATTGTCATCAATTACCAAAATGGGGGAGATTGAAAGAACATGCGGTGCCCCCATGTTTGGTTTTGGTAATTGATGACAATCTCTATGGACTAATGGTTGCCTTGAGTTATATTTGAAGGTTTTGTCCATAGGCTTTTCTTGGAGTACATGTGTTGGTTTCAAGGAGAGTTTGTGTCGACCAAGGTGCTATTCAAGGAATTACCTAAAGATTGGTCTTGTGAGAGGTTGATCAAGACTAAGTCAAAGAGTGAATCAAGTTGATCAACACACAAAGCGTAGAAGATGTACCGAGAGGGATCAAGTGATCCCATGGTATGGTAAGCATTGTCAATTACGCTTTGTGTACTAACCCATGGTCTTCGTGAGAGTTCTTTGTGGGGTTAGGTTGCGGTGTGCAAGTTCAAGTGATGCATCACGAAGAGATCAAGTGCTTGAAGCTTGCCGTCCATTGTGGTGACAATGGACTTGTGAAGATGTGCCGAAGAGTGGCTCACCCATAGTGGACTATGGGGGAGCAATCATCTAGTCTTCATCGAGCCAACGCAATCAAGAAAGGTGGTCCAACTTGAGGGAGTCAAGATCGTCATCATATAGCTCAAGTGGACTTCGTGCAAGGCAAAGGTTTTCCCTTGATATGTCTTCTATTTTATCGGTCTCATGGTGGTAGTTGGGAGACCGGGTTATAGGATCGATTGCCGTACTATCAAGGGGGGCTCTCGATGAGTAGCTTGATCGTATCATTCATAGAGAGCTCAAACCATTGCATCCTTGAATCATCTTTCTTGGTTCTTGTTTGGTTCTCTTTGTGAGATTTGGAGCTTATGGTCATCTTCTTGACAAGCTCGAGTTCATCGAAAACAGAGTTCACATGCTTCTTCTATTGCGTTTTCGGTGTTGGAGGTTTTACCGGTCTTATTCGAAGAAGGGTTCTCACCATTTTATTATGGTCCTTTTCTAATTTGCTTCTTATTGTTATTTCTATCAAGATTGTGTTAGCCCTTGTCGCTAGCTTTCCAACAAACTTGGTTTCGTTGAATTCGGAGTCCGTTTGCAGAAGTTGTGTCAGTTTTGGTGTCCTGATAAAAGCTGCATCGGTACTACCGCTCGTGGGAGTGGTACTACCGCTTGGAGGGGATGTAATTTTTTACTACCGCTCTTGGGAGCGGTACTACCGCTTGGAGCAGTACTACCGCGGCTACTTCTGTGGCTACTTCCGCTCCGGACCAAAAACTCGTCACAAGTCCAGCGGTGGTAGGCACGGATCTATTTTTTTAGTACCGCTCGCAAGCAGTAGTACCGCTACCCTTTGAGGTAGTACCGCTACGCCTAGCGGTAGTACCGTGAGGTCGTGTGGTAGTACCGCTCTGTGCGGGCTGTGAGCATAACGGTTGGATTTTTCCCCACCTATAAAAGGGGGTCTTCTTCCCCAACGAACCTTATCCTTTGAGCTCGTGTTCTTCCCCCATTGTTGACCTTCTTCGAGCTTGCTAACTCTCAATCCCTCCATGGATTCTTGCTAGTTTTTGGGGGAAAGAGAGAGGAGATCTAGATCCACATTTCCACCAATCACTTTCTCCTCTATGTGAGGGGAACCCTTGGATCTAGATCTTGGAGTTCTTGGTGTTCTCCTTCTTGTTCTTCCTCTCATTTTCCTCCCTAGCATTAGTTGCTTCGGTGGGATTTGAGAGAGAAGGACTTGGGCACTCAGTGTGCCCTTTCCATTGCATTTGGTGCATCGGTTTGAGTTCTCCACGTGATACGTGGAAGTTACAAGTTGAGAAGCTTATTACTCTTGGGTGCTTGGTACCCTTGAGCTTGTTCCTCTTGGGTGCTTGGGCGCCCTAGACGGTTGGTGGTGTTTGGAGCTCAATCATTGTGGTGTAAAGCTCCGGGCAAGCGTCGGGGTCTCCAATTAGGTTGTGGAGATCGCCCCGAGCAATTTGACGGGTACCGGTGACCGCCCCCAAGGGTTGCCATTTGTATGGGCTCGGTGACCGCCCTCAAGGGTCCCTTAGTGGAATCACGATATCTTGCATTGTGCGAGGGCGTGAGGAGATTACGGTGGCCCTAGTGGCTTCTTGGGGAGCATTGTGCCTCCACACCGCTTCAAACGGAGATTAGCATCTGCAAGGGTGTGAACTTCGGGATACATCGTCGTCTCCGCGTGCCTTGGTTATCTCTTACCTGAGCCCATTACTTATGCACTTTACTTTGTGATAGCCATATTGTTTCTTGTCATATATCTTGCTATCACCTAATAGTTTATCTTGCTTAGCATAATTTGTTGGTGCACATAGGTGAGCCTAGTTGTTGTAGGTTTTGTGCTTGACAAATTAACCGCTAGGTTTATTCTGCATTTGTTCAAGCCTAAACCGTAATTATTTTAAAGCGTCTATTCACCGCCCCTCTAGGCGACATCCACGATCTTTCACATGTGAATAGCTTGTTACTTGATCATGAGAAGTTTTATCAGTTGAGCTACTGTTATGATATATAATGATGCTAGAAAAAGTGATTGGAACTATCATTGATCAAACTTATGCACTTGTTAGCATTCACACTTTATTAATTATTTCTTTTATCACTTACCTACTCGAGGACGAGCAGGAATTAAGCTTGGGGATGCTGATACGTCTCCAACGTATCTATAATTTATGAAGTATTCATGCCATGTTTACAATAGTTTTATATGATTTTGGTATGATTTGATTAGAACTAACCCGGACTGACGCTGTTTTCAGCAGAACTACCGTGGTGTTGTTTTTGTGCAGAAATAAAAGTTCATGGAATGCGATGAAAATCAACGGAGAATTTTTCTGGAAAATATAAAAAATACTGGAACGAAGAGTTACCGGAGGGGAGGCCCGTGGGCCCCACGAGGGCGGAGGGCGCGCCCACCCCCCTAGGGCGGGCCCCTATGCCTTGTGGACTTCCCGTGGGGCCCCTTGACTTGTTCTCAACGCCAACCTCTCCTATAAATACCCAAACCTCCAGAAAATAACCTAGATCGGAAGTTCCGCCGCCGCAAGCCTCTGTAGCCACGAGAAATCAATCTAGGCCCTCTCTGGCACCCTGCCGGAGGGGGCCATCATCACCGGAGGCCATGGAGGAGGATCCCTGAGGGGCCATCATCGCCATGAAGGCCAAGATCCAGAGGGAGAACCTCTCCCCATCCAAGGGGGAGGCCATGGAGGAGGAAGCACAAGGGGGAGAACCTCTCCTCTCTCTCGGTGGCGCCGGAGTGCCATCGGGTGGGGAATCATCGCTGCGGTGATCGTCTTCATCAACATCACCATCATCAGCACCATCCTCATCTCTTTTACGTGGTCCACTCTCCCGCACCCCGCTGTAATCCCTACTTGAACATGGTGCTTCATGCCACATATTATGATCCAATGATGTATTGCCATTCTATGATGTATTGAGTAGATATCCTTTGTCTTTGGGTTGATTGATGATCTAGATTGGTATGAGTTGTATGTTTTATTTTGGTGATGTCCTATTGTGTCCTCCTTGTCGCGCAAGCGTGAGGGATTCCCGTTGTAGGGTGTTGCAATACGTTCATGATTCGCTTATAGTGGGTTGCTTGAGTGACAGAAGCATAAACCCGAGTAAGGGGGTTGTTGCGTATGGGATAAAGGGGACTTGATATGTTAATGCTATGGTTGGGTTTTACCTTAATAATCTTTAGTAGTTGCGCATGCTTGCTAGAGTTCCAATCATAAGTGCATATGATCCAAAAAGAGAAAGTATGTTAGCTTATGCCTCTCCCTCATATGAAATTGCAATGACGACTACCGGTCTTGTTAACGATTGCCTAGGATAATTCCGCACACCGACCCATCATTATTCCACACTCGCTATCTATAATATTTAGTAATATATTCTAACTTTATGATAACAGCACCTACTTTTATATTTTAGCTCTCCGATACCATGCAAAGTTATCCTCTTCATACCCACAACATAGTTTTATTTCTCGTTTCTAGTTGGAAGCAAACGTTCGGTGTACATAGAGTTGTATCAGTGGCAGATAGGACTTGAGAGAATATTGATCTTACATTTAGCTCCTTGTGGGTTCGACACTCCATACTTATCACTTCCACCCTTGGTAATTGCTACGATGATTCCCTGCACTTGGAGATTATCAGAGGGGAACACGATCACGGAGGGGTTCATCATCCTCATTGGTGCTCCTCCGATGATGCGTGAGTAGTTCACCATAGACCCGCGGGTCCGTAGGCAGTAGCTAGATGGCTTCTTCTCTCTTTTTGATTCTCGATACAATGGTCTCTTGGAGATCTATTTGATGTAATGACTTTTTAAGATCTGTTGTTGGGATCCGATGAAGTTCAATTTTATGATCAGATCTATATCCTTGAATATTATTTGATTTTTCATTAATCTCTTATATGCATGATTATTTATAGCCTCGTATTTCTTCTCCGAAATTTTGGTTTAGTTTGACCAACTAGATTGATTTTTCTTGCAATGGGAAGAGGTGCTTTGTGATGGGTTCGATCTTGCGGTGTCCTCACCCAGTGACAGAAGGGGTAGCGAGGCAAGTATGTATCGTTGCCATTAAGGATAACAAGATGGGGTCTATTCCTACATGAATAGATCTTGTCTACATCATGTCATCGTTCTTATTGCATTACTCCATTTCTACATGAACTTAATACACTAGATGCATGCTGGATAGCGGTCGATGTATGGAGTAATAGTAGTAGATGCAGAATCATCTCGGTCTATTAATCTTGGACGTGATGCCTATATTCATGATCATTGCCTGGATATCGTCATAATTATTTGATCTTATATCAATTGCCCAACAGTAATTTGTTTACCCATCGTATGCTATTTTCTCGAGGGAAGACACTAGTGAAATCTGTGGCCCCCAGGTCTATCTTTTATCATATTGCTTTCAGATCTATCTTTTATCGTATTTGCTTTCAGATCTATTATTCTGAAAACCCACAAATACCTTGCTGCACTTTTTCTTTACTCATTTTATTTCATGTTTTATTTAGATATCCAATCTTATACAAACCAACCTATCTTTTTACCGTGGAGGGATTGACAACCCCTTTTACGTGTCGGGTTGCAAGTATTTGTTCTTTGTGTGCATGTATCGTTTACATAGTGTTGCTTGGTTCTCCTACTGGTTCGATAACCTTGGTTTCATAAACTGAGGGAAATACTTACTGTAGTTGTGCTGCATCATCCCTTCCTCTTTGGGGAAATACCGACGCAGTCTCAAGCCGCATCAGTGTTCATGCTAGGTATGGTAGCCATCCCATGAAAGTCTTCAAAACAGACCTTAATGGCTACATCCACCAACAATTATCTCAAAGATAATGCTGCTTGTGTTACCTAGATAATGTTGATAACGTAATAAGCAATATCGCTATATTGCAAATCTTGCAAGTCCAAACATGCGGCAACTTTGCTGATTTGTTCAAGTCTCTACAAGTTTCTACATTCCAGAAATATGTCCATGGAATTGGTATGGGAAAATTTTGTTTTTGCCACTCTAGATTTTGCCAATTTTCTTTATTCCACTCTAGCTTTTCACATTTCACTTTTGCCACTATTAGATTTTGACAATGTACCACAATTGCCATTCCATCGCAAAAACAAAAAATTTAGAGTGACAATTGTGATACATTTCAAAACCTAAGAGGGGGAAAAGTGAAATGAAATTATTTGCTTTGCCATGGAAGGGAAATTGTGATACATTGTCAAAATTTAAGAGTGGCAAAATTGTGTCAATTTTTAGAGTGACATAAAGAAAATTGGCAAAATCTAGAGTGGTAAAAACAAATTTTCCAATTGGTATGTGACGGCTTCGGAATTTGCAAGAGGGGATTATCTTCCTGAATTGTTTTTGTTCAAAGCATCATATTATACTTTTTTCTTTCCCTTAATGAGTTTACTTTAAAGGTCTTTAATGAGGTAATATCAACATGAGATCATATGTCGCACTTTTCGTTTTTGTCACTAGGTTTTTAGGAAAATATATACGACATACTTATTGTACTCTAAACTCTATGAGTTTTCTTGTATTGAGTTAAAAAGAGACAATAACCATTACATGTTGCATCATTTTCGTCTTTTTCTTCACTGGGTTTAAAGGAGTTTTAGCAGTATATCAAACACCTGTCTCCTTACATTTTTGTCATAGGGTTTTCAAGGAGAATCTTTATCAAGATGAAGTCTGCTCATAAAATCAAACATTGATTAGAGGGAGTGTTAGGATTAGTTAATGAATGTTAATTAAGAATAACTCCCTGCTTTTACTAATCATAGGCAATTGCATCAGCCGCGTCGGTTCCCTGCCATAAAGGCATCTTCTTGAACAAACGCCTTCCTAGTGGCATCTCTTCCCTTGTATAATAGCAGATCTCATCTCGTAGAGATACACAACTCCATTACTATCCGCTGTCTCTCTTTTACTTCGAGTGAATATGACACGGTATCATGATATGATACAAAATACTCTCTTTTCTCATTTAATTACGTGTCACCTCATAAAAAAACCAGTCGCCACACATGATACCGTTTTTGATACTCTTATTCTTTTTATACTAAAATATGATACTCCCATTTGGCCAGCCTTACGGACAGCCTAAGGGCATCTCCAACGCCAACACTCAAACCTCCCGCGACCGTCCGGACAGCGCTGTCCGGACCGAGGAAGCCATGCAACGCGGTACTGTATCGGTCCGCGGAGCGGTCCAGACGTGATTTCTCCCGCAAACCGAAAACAAACATGGGGGCTTTGCGGGAGTCCGGACACGCAAAACATCGCTCTCCGCCCCTGGCCCATCCAAAAGGAAGGCAGAGCCCATGCTTTTGTAGCATCCCGCACTGTTTTCGCGCCAAAATCCCCCACTCTCCTCTTCCATTCCCGGCAGCTCTCCGCCCAGTTCCCGCTCTTTTCTCCCACCCCTCCTTCCTTCCGCCGCCGACGCATGGAATCATCGGAGAACCTGTCAGAGATGGAGCTGGCGGAGGTGCCGGACGATCCGAGCATCACGCTCGCCCAGAAGATCAGCTCAGAGACGCGTCAAAATCTTCACGTCAAAGCGAAGGCCACAAACGAGGAGAAGCTCAAGAAGCGGTTTGTAACATCCCAAAATCCTAAATTTTGGAATGTTATATTAAATAAATAGATTTGATTGTTTGTTTGATTGTGGTGTGGTTGCTTTTGTGAAATTGAGTGAAATTTGATTTTTTTTTTAAGTTGAATGAGAGGGAATGAAATGACTTTCCCAAACTTTCGCCTTGCATTTATGATCTCCATGAATTCAAATTTCATTTCATCACAAAACCCTAGAGAGAAGAAGATATGACTTCCTCCATTTAATTAAATGAAAAAGGGGTTTTGAAAAGGTTTGAATTCCATTTGAAAATATTTCAAATTCAAAAACTTTATGCAACTCAATGATTTTCATGAGAGAAGATAAAATGACTTCTTCAAATGCTATGAAATATGAGTTGGAAGTTTCAAATAATCAAATGAAATTCCCTTTGAAATTATTTTAAAACCCACTTTCAATTTGGAGTTATTTGGTTTTATTCAAATTATTTTTCTCCAAAAATAAAATATATGGAAAATAGGGTAAAATGATTCCCTACAGTAGAAAATTGGAGAAAAATGAGTTTGAAATTATTTTGGTATTTTAAAAATATTTTTATTTGGTTTTTAATTGAACCAGTAGTACTGTTTGATTTATTTAAATTTTTGTGGAATTTATTTGCCACTAAGAAAATGTTCATGTTGTAGAAAATCTTTTTCTGAAAATTTTGATATATAATATGCCTATATAATATGTTATATTATTTCTCCTTCTTTTTTCTTTCTGTAAAAAAATTTCCTTTCGGACCGAACTGACCGAAGCCCAGCCGGCCCAGTCGCCGCCGCCTTCCTCCTCCCGTGCGCGACCCGGACTCGCCGGAGTCCGCCACGCCCACGGCGCCGGCCGGCCCTTGTCCAAGTCGGAGCACCCCCCGCCTTTATAAGCCGCTGCCCCGCCTCGTTTTCTCCTCCAACCAGCAGCAGCAGCAAGCCACCGCAGTCGCCGCCGTCGGACTTCGCCGGAGCCGCCGCCGCAGCCCTCGCCTCGCGCCGCCGCCGCCTCGTCTGCTCCGCTGCCCCGCGCCGCACTCGCCGTTGTCTCCACCTGAAGTCGCCGACCCCGGAGCCGCCGTCCCCGATCCAAGTCGCCGCCGCCACCGTCCCGTCGGACCCCGCCGCCGTCTCGTCGGACCCCACCGCCGCTGCGTAACCGCCGCCCTCCCTCACCGTCAGATCTGGATCCAACGATCCAGATCGTTCTGTATTTTTTTCGTTTGGTTTTTATTTAGTGCACGTTCGTTCGTTAAGGTTCTGTAGCGAACGTATTCATTAGATTAGGATTTGTTTTTCTTTCGAAGCGTTATTATCTAAGTAGCGAACGTTCTCTGTTTAGGTTTTTGTAACGAACGAAATCGTCGCTCATGCTTCTGTAGCAGACGTTCGTCCGTTAGTTTCTGTCTCGTAGTTAGGGACCCATATGCAAATAGTTTTTCTTACAATTTAGCCCCTGGTTTTCAAACCCTCATAACTTTTCGATCGTTTGTCCAAATTCAACGAAACCAACGCCCAGTTCTTTGTCATGATCTCATCTATCCAGAGAACTTATAAAATCAACTTTTTGAAAATTTAAAATTTGAATTAGATCATATTCAAATTCAAACTTGTTTTGGCTACAACTTAAGTTTCATAACTCTGATTTAATTGATTCTTTTTGCAAATCAAAGCTCTTGACTTGTACTTTCTGTTAAGATCAAAATCACATAATTTTGCTGTTGTTAAAAATATGTTTCTGTCTAGAAGCTTTATTTGATGGGTTTTGAAGTTTTTCGGAGTGTTTTCTTCTTTTTTTGGATCTTCGAGTGATTGCTTATGTGTGGTTATAATTGCTTGCTTACGATAGATTGATCGGAATGTGACGAGTAGAACTATCAGGAATTATGAGTGCGAAGAATCTTCATCAACCGTACAAGGCAAGTTCACACTTTGATCATACTCTTCCTATACCCAGTTTTACTTGCATTAGATACACCCCTCAAAATTTGCATGAAGGATTGGGAATTGGGCATTGCTATGTAGTTCATGAGGTAGGAACCTATGATCCTTGAAACACCCTGGGATTTTTGCTATGTCATATATTGCTTGGCCATGCTTGTAGACGGGGATTGGTATGTGAGATTCATGCAAGTTGTGAGAGATATAATAATTAAGGGTAACTTTAAGGTGGCAACATTAACACACATCTGGGTGGAATGGTTGGGGCACCCTGGGGAAACCAGTGGCTTGCCCGGGCACCTGGGGAATCCAGTGTTGTCCTAGGAGATCCCAGGCTACCCGTGTGATCATCCTATGGAATGCCACCCAGTCTCAAAGGGATCATAAGATTATTCATGCTAGAAACTTCCGTGTGCAGCCACAAGCTATTATGGGCTCTGGCATAGTTAACTAAGTTGTGGGAAACCTTTCCATGATAGGCTAGCAGATGTAGGGGGATTGTAGGTGTACCGGCCTATCTATCGGTTAAGGGGATCTCTTCGAAAAGACTATGTCTCGATCATCCGGTTCTCAAATATCAGGCAGTGCGAGGAATTCAATGGAGGAGATCGAGTCTTGTGGGGAAAAGTACGCAAACCTCTGCAGAGTATATAAACAAATCATGATTTGCCGTGTCCCCGGTTATGGACAATCTGAGTATCTGGTATTTGAATTATTGGTTGATCTCATCACTTTACTTAATAAATTTGTTGGGTTATTAATATTACTTAATTTTGGGATTGAGTCGGGGTTACCTTCTCAATATGGGTAATTTAACTTAGTAGTAAATAAAATTTTATTCCTTTGTTGTAGGGAAAAATTAGCTTTATGCAAATGTTAAACGTAGAGCCTCCACCAGCCAAATATGCATATAGAGATAGATATTCTCATTATTATTCTATGGTGTGAAATTGCCAGTACATTCAATGTACTGGCCTACATGGCTCCAACGTCTCATGTTGCAGGAATCTTACGACGAGTAAGTGATACGTTAGAGTTACGATGTCTATACTCAACTTTGCCGTTGGTGTTGTTGGGAACTCCACAACTTTGATGTTACTTCCGCTATATGAATTGAGGTGATAGTATTTACGTTACTTTATACATGTGATTTACCTTTGTTATAAATCTTCAAGTACTGTGTGTGTCAGCATACCGATCCAGGGATGACACTTAAGCACAGAGACTTCGATCCATTGGGATCGGGTCGCTACACGATTGGCCGCTGGTGGGCCTGGTGGTGGTGATGGGCATGGGGGTCGTGGTAGACGAGGCGGTCGGCGCGGCCATGGCGGTCGCTGGCATATGGGTGCGCCGACAGCACAGACATCGTTGTGGTCGGAGCCGTACAAGCCTCTGTACCACCACACCGCCAAGCAGTTCGGAACCCTCGCCAGTACGGTGCCTTACATCGTCGACGTCAATGCAGCGCCGCTCTTCTCCGGTCGACCTGATGGAGGCGACGGAGAAGAAGATCAAGCTCGAAAAGAGGAGGACCATAATCGAAGAGAGGAAGGCGACGCGAGGAGAAGAAGGCCGCGCTCGAGGAAAAGAGGGTGAAGATCGCCGCGAATGCGGAGGATGCCAAGATGTTGACCTTGAATATCGACTATTTGGATGCCGATGCTAGAATTATCGTGCAATCCGTCTGCTACCAAATGTTGGAGCGACAGAAAGATGAGTTGGTGGCAGCAGAAGATTAGGACACGACGGAGGTGGAGGCGGACATGGGTGCGGAGGCTGGCTACGCGGCGGCGACGACACCTCCTTGATCGGGGAGCAACTGCTGGGATTGACGGTCCGGCAGGGCAGAAATGCACGATCTGTCGGACTGATATTCTTTTGGATCCGGGCATGTAAAAACTAAGCATATTTGCATCTTTTTGATCGTGATTGGGGATGCGATACGACGCGAGTGTGATCTGGCGTGTTGTGTGGATCAGCGTACATTTAAATCTGAATTTTGCTGGCGGACATATTGGATGGCGGCCTCCCATATCCATGTCTGTGAACCGGTCCCACCCTGTCCGCGGTGCGGGAGGAATTTTGCGGGTTGCCGTTAGAGATGCCCTAGAAAGAAGGCCTCCTTTGGTTTAGAGGAATTTCATAGTAATTTTAGAGGATAGGATTCTTATAGGATTTTTTTTTCTTTAAAGCCCTTTGGTTCATAGGAATGGATTCCTATTCCTACATAGGATTGGTTCCTATCCTCCATATTTCATAGGAAAATAAAAATGAGCCTAGATTCAATGAAAAAATTCCTTTGATGTCAACCAAATGACATCTCGTTTTCTATTCGTACTCATAGAGGATTTGAGATACATGTCATCTCATTTTCAACAAAATTCCTAGTCCTACAATAATCCTATCCTATGAACCAAAAGAGGCCGAAATGTGGCCATGTTCCTTAAAATTAAATAAAATGCGGCCATGTGGCACGTTCCTATTTCTCGATACGCAGAGAGTGAGAAACACCAGGGTCAGGGGCCACCGTGCAAAATTACCCCCTTGCTAAGCCCTCCACCGTCACCGACCGCCCCTGGCAACGAAGACGACGAACCAATCCATCCAATCCCTAGTCCCTAGGAAACAAGGAGGCGAAGGACCACCAGACCGGCCTCTTCTCGACGCGGCTCCGCCGCTCCGCCGCTCCGGCCCCGCCGACCAGCACGAGGTGCTCTCCCTCTCCCTCTTCCGCGCCCGCCCTGGCGCCCGAATTCCATTGCTTCATTTGCGCCTAATCGATCCGCTCCGTGCGCTGGTCATTCTAGGGTTTACTGTCGTTGGCTGAATCGAGAGCTCGCGCGTTCGTGCTAGTCGCTAATCCGCGGACCGGCGGTCGTTGTGTCAGTTGATTCGCCATGGGGAGCAAGGGGCGCATGCCTCCTCCTTACCACCACCGGCCGCTCCCAGGTCCCGGCTCTGGCCCGCCGCATGGCATGATGCACCATGATCCGTACGGCCCGAGCATGCACCAACCGCCAGGGCCGGGGCCATACCCCTACGATATGTTGCCGCCGCCTGAGATCCTGGAGCAGAAGCTCGCGGCGCAGTGTGGAGAGATACAGAAGCTGGCGGTGGAGAACGAACGGCTCGCCGCGAGCCATGCGTCTCTGAGGAAAGAGCTCGCTGCCGCGCAGCAGGAGCTGCAGAGGATACAGGCGCAGGGGGAGGCGGCGAAGGCCGCCCAGGAGCAGGAGATGAGGGGGCTCCTTGATAAGGCTGCCAAGATGGAGGCCGATTTGAAGTCCTACGAGTCTGTCAAGGCGGACCTGCAGCAGGTGCACGCCGAGGCGCAGAACCTGGCGGCGGCAAGGCAGCATTTGTTGGCGGATGCGCAGAAGCTGAACAAAGACCTGCAGAGGAACTTTGGGGAGGCGCAGCAGCTGCCAGCACTCACGGCTGATCTTGATGCTGCTAGACAGGAATATCAGCACCTCAGGTGTGTCAACGTTTGCTGTACTTGTTCTCCAGCATGTCTTCTAGCCAATATGTGAATAAAACCTCAACTTTGATCATGCTATTTAAATTTTAGGGCCGCATATGAGTATGAAAGGAAACTGAAGGTGGACCACTCCGAGTCGCTGCAGGGAATGAAGAAAAATTATGACTCCATGGTTACAGAGTTAGAGAAGCTTCGTGCTGAGTTGACAAACACAACTAATATTGACAGAAGTGGTACGTCATTATATGTCATTCATTTTATTCCTTTGTAGATATATGTACCTAGAAACCTACCTTTGCAGCCGCAGTTATATCTTTGGTTGCTATGATTTTTTATTTTTTTTACCTTTGCAGTTGCAGTCATATTTTTGGTTAACATGAGTCTTTTTTATGTGTAGGTACTTTGTACAATCCTAATTTTGCTCAGAAGGATGGCGGTACATCTAGCCACCATTCTGCTTATGATGGTGGCTATGGGGTTGCACAGGTGAGCACCTTTATTTCCTGCCAAATGGGTACCTCACAAGTTGAGACATTTATTATTTTCTGAAGTATGTATCATCTGGATGATTGTTGGTTTAACTGTTTAAGCCCAGGTGATCCGAGCATTAGACTACACTTATAATGCCGAGCTCGAGCATGGCTTGGTTAGGGTTGAACTTGAATGTAGTGACACACACTTATAACACATTAATTATCTTATTGCATGATATAACGTGTGCATGTTAATTTGTTGACGTTTTTGCTTGTTTGCCCACATTTATCACATCTCCTTTGTCCTCTACTTACAGGGGACACTCCACAAACTATTTCCAGTATTTTCTGTGCATGATTAAAGTGGGATATCTTTACCATTTCTCTTTCACCCCCTTGGTTTCTTTAACCTTAAACCTCCTTAATTATTATGCCCACTCAAAATGTCACTTATAATACGTTGAGAGCAACACTGTTTATGTTTATGCATGTATCTGGCTTGAGTGCAACAGATCCTGATGTAATACATCTTCGTAATGAAAATGGAGTGGAAAGTGGAAACATCATGGCTTTTCCGCCTTTTTCGGGAATGAGCACTGTGAACTATCCACTTCAAAAAGGATAGTTGATTGAACCGAAACCAACGTCAAGTACGAGTTACTAAGCGCCGAATCAAAAAAAGTGTACTTACTTTACGCTTGATGTAGGATTTACCTATTAAAAACGCTGCTGGGCGTTAATTATGCGTTTTGGGACATACTTGCGCCCAGCTAGCTTATCCGTTCCCTAGGCGTTTAGTCCTTTAGCATGAAAGAATGACTATATAGTGAAGAAATGCTAGATGGGCTGTCCTAGCCCATTAAACCACCGGCCCATCTTCCTATTCTTCTATCTTAGGAGTGGTTGAATCCTCGTCAGGGAGGAGGATTCCTCGCTAGGGAGGTCAAATCCTCGCCAAGAGATTGATTCCTCGCCTGAGAATACAGATTTCTCCCTGGAGGACCACGCCGGCCACTTTTTTTAGCGCCTAGGGCCAAAGCGAGGTGTTATGCCGAGTTGCGGATGCCCAGCGGTTAAGTACGCCTAGTCGAGCGTCTAGGAACACTTTTTTTGAACTATGCTTAAGTCACACTTGGTAGGCCAACACCCACTAAATTAAAGAACACAAGGCTTTGTCCCACTAGATCCAATTTCACCTTATGCTAATCATAACTTCCAATATTCCAACCGTTTATTTCCCCTTTTGCAACTTTAAAAGGCATTATATTTATTCACACAATTGCTGGTTTTCCAGATTGTTTGTCAGGAATTCTTAGATTTTGTGCTTTGTTGATTTGAAAAGGCATGGCTTGACTTAGCATGGTCCCCTAAATTGCATATTTACCGTTAATTTCTTTTACTACAGTCTTACTCGTATTAAAATGCTTCATAAATACAAATTCAACATATAATTATTGTTTCAAAACAGCTAAATATTGTTGGATAATTAAAAATAACAATTAACAATTACATTGCATATTTGCGCACTCAGGATCTCTTGTTCTTGCAAAGCTGGTTTTATTTAATTTGATAATTGTAGACTTGAAATATGATACTGGATTCTACGAACTATTCGGTTTAATTCGACACACCCCAGCCACCAACTATAACACATGTAATGTTGAATCAGGGATCTGGCTCAGCCCTTGTTTTCCCATGGCCATTCAAAGCAGAGTGTCATTGAAAATACAGATTAACATAAATAAAAGCTGGACTAGCTGTCTGGCTACTGTTGTTTGCCCATGATTGCCTTTCGTTTCTTGCCTGGAGTTAATGGATTGCTTATTTTGCTGTGCAAAAGGTGGACCAGAAAGCTTTTTATTTTTATTTTTTCCGTTGCAACAATAATATAAATTGTGTTTTCAGATGTTCTAACTAACCGTTGGAGTATTTTTTCTATATTAACAACATAATTGTTTTGTGGATCCAGGCTAGGACGCCCCCTGGTATGCCAGACCCTTTAAGCGGAAGCCCAGCTGGAACTGCTCCTCGTTCTGGATATGATCCATCAAGAGGGAATTCATATGAGACTTCTCGTCTTGCTAGAGTCCATGATGCATCAAGGGGTGCTACTGGTTACGACTCTCTGAAAGTTGCTGGATATGATACTTCTAGAATGCCTGCACTTGGAGCTCAGGCAGCGGCTCCAACTGCTCATGGGAGTAGTGCTGGTTACTATGGATCAAGTCAGGTCACACCACCTTCGCATGCACGGGCACCAGGTGCACCCACCTATGGATCTGCACAGGTGCCACCATCATATGCTTCTGGGCTAGTCCCATCTTCATCATACGGCGCAACAACAGCTCAGGGACTACCATCATATGGACAAACACAGGCTCCATCTTATGCACACACACAGATGCCACCATCCTATGGACTAGCACAGGCATCATCACATTTTGCCCCAACCCAGGGGGGGTCACCGTACGGGTTGTCTGCACAGCCTCAGGGCTATGGATCCGCGCAAGCAGCACCTAACATTGGTGGTGCTTATCAAGCTCCACATGGACGCAGATAAATTGGTGATAACCGTACTTTGTTGTGATCTTGTTGGCGAGAGAGACATGGCGCTGCTTCCTTGTTTACCAGAGTCAAATTTAGTTTCTGCAGCTACCACGGTACCAAACTGCTGTTTTATCGGTCTGATACAAATCTTTCTTGCAATCTGTAAGAGATTATATGTGCAAGCACATTTGTTTCTGAGATGGCGATGACTTCCATAAATATGTGTTGTGATGGTTTTAAACCATTTTCTATGAGATGGTGATGTCTCGAGGTTAGGCAAGAAGTAACAATACTGTAAATTTCAGCTAGTTGTATACTGTTTATTTTGCATTTTAGTTACCAGGTGATATTCAGTGACTGCCAATTGAGTTGCATGTATGGTATGATCTGTGCACCTGCTAGTCCTTATTCTAAAATATTTATCGTATCCAGTAACCATCTTGGTTGTTCGAGTTGATGGCGGCTTTCTGTTGTCTAGCAATCATACGAATTTCATATCAATAAAGTTGAGTTGTGAAAAATATGCTTCAGCACGATCCTCCAGGTTTATTTCAAACTGAGATGAAAATGTGTAGAAGCCTACAGCAGAGTTCAGTGTGGTTTTAGAAGCTTTGGTATCAGCCAGGGTGTGCAAAACCGAACCGAAAACAAAAAACCAAACCGAAAAAAAGAAACCGAACCGAAGTTTCGGTTTTTTCAGGTTTTGGTTTTGGTTTCAGTTTCCAATTTAGGAAACCATTTAGCCTTCGGTTTTTTCAGTTAAAAACCGAAAACCGTTCGGTTAAACCGAAATAACCGAAAACAGAGGTTTGAGTTGAATCCCTTCACCCCACCCCTCTATAGCTCTCCACCAGCGGCACTGCTACTCGTTCGGCGATGTGGTACTAAACAGCTGCAGCTCAAAGCAACCTGGCGCACGCGGTTCTTGTTGGGCCTCAAATTAGCCAGCCAGCCCATACTGCTCCACGCGTGGAGTGCTCCGTCGGCCCATCCCGTCCCACCACGACTGGACTCGTGGCCCGATCCCTTGTCCAAAAATTCTGAATACCTGATCCCTACGTCAAACATCAATGCAGAATTGCCTCTTTCCCTTTTTCCCTATAAATAAAAAAGATATTTCCTTTTTTCTGTCTGGCCACTTGCTCCCCCATGTAATCACACACCGTCCCTAATTTGGAACCTGCCTAATCCATTATCCATCGATCTGCTACCATCCAATTGCATAGAACAAAATCATGTTTGTCGTCTAATGATCCACTCTACGTATGTGGTTCTCACACGAAAAATCTAAACTACATACACGGACAGAATCATGTGACCAAATAATTATTTGTTGTTCAAAAATTCGCGTCAACTTTGGTTATTTTGGTTATTACCGAAACTAAATGGTTATTACCGAAAGCGAACCGTATCTACGTATAAAACCGTAAACCGAAGTATAATAACCGTATAAACCAAAAACCGTATAAACCGAACCGAATGAAACCGAAAAAACCGAATGCACACCCTGAGGTATCAGACTAGTTGCCTGCAAAGGCAGACATTTCGTTAGCTTCATGTTCTGTGCATATAGCTTTCTAACCAGCTTCATCCAGTAACTACCTAGCCATCCTGGATATTTGTTTGGCCAGTTGGTGACAGGTTAGAGCTTTCTTTTAGCAATCATCATCACAAGTCTGTCGAATTTCATACCAATAGTTTCTTTGCCTGTTAAACATGCAGCGATCGTCCAGGTTTATCTGAAACTCGGATCATCTTTGAAAAAAAAAGCCATGCTCACATACAGAAAAGCTCAGTGTGCTGTAGGATGGTGGAGCATCCGAGTCGGATTATCTTCATGCAAAGGTGTACATTTTGGTCTGCTCTGTGCATCCAGCTTTCGTAACTGAAGAACAGACCGTTGAACTTGAACACTCACAGCAGCCATCCAATTCCCTCACAAGTTGCGGCAGAGCGACAGATTCAACGGAGCATTTATATCCGCACTGTCGACAATATACCATGAGTAGTCATCACAAGTTGCTTAGTGCAGTGTACCAGGGGAAAATCCATCGCGGTGATCTTGCGGAACCCGCATTTCGGTGGTCATGGATTTCACAGAGGAAAAACAAACAAAATCTTCGGACCAAGTCATCAAATTCCAGCCGATGTTCTTGGCACCGCACTACCACTGCTTCGATGGCTCCAGGCCTCTAACCGGGCTCGAGCAGAATAAATTCATGGAACCTTTTACAGAAAGCAGCAGAGAAGAGACTGAAATGGTTCCAACCCTACACACAGGGGAATATATTAGGCCCTATACTGTCTCAAGTTTGAACCTGGTACAAACCGGGGGTCATGATCAGAAGGGATGGAGGTGAAAAGAAGTGGAGCTTTTCCTAGGGAAGGTAGAAGCGAAAGCTCTTGAGATAATTGGAGGATGAAAAAGGCTCACTCACAGCCTAACTCCCTTTTTTTCCCATTCTTTCTCCTAGGGGTGCTTTGCTCAATTGTTCATAAAGGCAATCTTCTCGCAACATATATGGTCGATAAGGTATAATCTTACAGCAGTTCTTCCGTTTTGTTCTTTTTTTAGATGGTTGTTTTGTTCTTTTCTTGAGCGAATCTTAGAGTAGGAGTTTATTCAAGTATTCAACTTGCTTCAAATCGCTCATTAGTATGTCTAGTGGCGTGATAGCTTTGAGAAAAGCCGACCCATTAAACTAGTCCCACTTGATGTTATAGCTGTTTGGAAATGACTTGTACTTTTCTACATTTGTGGTGATGCCAATCATAATCCATTCTGCCTGCCTATATATTAGATGTTGCCTATATAGCTAAACTCCACTGTGAAGTAGATTAAAATTTACTAAAACTGGCAGTTTATTAAAATTTTACTCCACCGAAGAGATGACCGTAAAGTAGATTAAAATGTACTAAATCTGGCAGCTGATTAAATTAAACTTACTTTTATGGACCAACTTAAAAAAATGCTTTCCCTGTCAAATTGCACATCTGCACCACGCACACATCGAAATGGAGATATTTCTGGCCTTCCATGTCCTCCAAGTAGATATATCTCTTGCTTTCTAGGTTCTCTAAGTAGTTACTACCATTTGTAAGATTCTGTTATTCTCCATCTGTCTGGCAACACACACCAAAAGGAAAGGAAAGGAAGTGGCAAATGATCCGAAGGGTTAAAATACTAACGAAAACACGGCTTCTAAAGAAAGACAAATGTATCAATATGCTCTCTTTTTCCATATGGTTGCTATCTTTCTTTTGAAGCCATGAACTTGCTTGCCATGTCAGGACTCATCCCTAGCTACCGGCCCCTTCCAATGCCAACTCGACAGAAAGGCGTAGATGGCACAGCACAGCTTTACTGCACGGGGTATCCAATTAATCTAACAGATATCAGGGCCAGGTGGATCATATCTATATGTCTAATCTAAGCGCTTAGCTCTCGCCTAACAACTGTGGAGATCTTTGCACATCATTGGGATTCCGCCTAAAATTCGCTGTTACGATCGATTCGACGCTATGATTACAGCAAGCGCGCATTACACCTAGATTAAGCAATGAAGCAACCCGGCTGAAAGTGAAGGTTTCTTGCATTTTGCAGCCTTGCCTGCTCACTCACCTGAACTAGGCAAAGCCAGCTGTGGACCGGGGACGGCAGTAGGAGAGACTACCGGGGGTTGGGCAGCACAGCTTGCACTGTGCAGTGTACAGGTGATCACTTTCTGTGACTGGAACAATTTTCATGGCATAATCAACCTGCTCTTTGACCACAACATGCATGCACACAGATGTATGTGTGCAGGTGAAGGGAGTGGGAATAATCTGGTGAAACTTGTGGCTGCCAACTTGTTAGGCACCGAACATATATGGTAGAAATTTGGAGCAATGTGAATGCCGCGCCTTCTTTATCTGAACACGGTATATGTTTCTTTTGTGGAATTTTGATGGGTGGATTGCGTGCTAATCAAGGCTTGCTCCCCTTGATCGAGGTTCTTCTCAACAGGAAGCTGTGCCATTGGCGCTGAGGTAAAGGGGTAGACCAAATCTCGGGCAAGCCTGATTATAAAATGGCCCTGAGGTGACTAAACCTATTAGTGACTCGTAAGATGCGGGCTTATCGTTGCCGTAAGCTTCCTTATCTTTTTATTTTTATTTTGAGGATTTAAGCTTCCTTATCTGAACAGCCCCCCCTTGTCTGAATTTACTTGGAGAAATAATGTTCAACTGTGACGGTGCACAACAAAGTCGCGGATTCAAAAAATCAGAAGAGAAAGGAAGAGTTGTTGTAAATAACTGATGACATCGACTCGGTGTTTTGTCACGCAGTTTTAGATCCAAATTTGATTTTTCAATTTAATTGCGCCAGCCGGGTCTTGAACTCAAGACCTCTTGGCTCCGATACCATGTAGAAGTGCACGCTCTAGCCAATGCAACCAAAAGACCGATCTGATGGAAGAGACTAGGCAGCACATTATACGTAACACACCCACACATGTGGCTCCCTCAGGCCTAAACGTGGACCGAAAGTGGGCTGTAATTTAATTGCGCCAGCCGGGTCTAGCCAATGTAACCAAAAGACCGATCTGATGGAAGAGACTAGGCAGCACATTATACGTCAACAAGAAACATTCTTCGCCTGGAGTACTCCACGGTTGAAACTTCTGGAACTTGAGTTGAGTACTCTTGGTGCCAATGCGTACCACGGTGTAGAAAGACCTTAATTATTACGCCCAGCTACATGAGTAGGGCGCACCACAGTTAGTTTTCACGGCATTGCAGACAAGGTGGCAAACACTGCAGATCCTTTTTGGAGGAAAAAGAATGGTTCACCGCAGCCAGATCGATCGTCCAGTAAACAACTCCCCAAGAAGAATCTTCCAGTAACTCGTGCGGTGCTCTGAGGTGCGGGCGTTAACGTGATCGCACGTTTCCCCGAGACCGATCCTGGCCGTCGCAGCCGCGCTGCAACTTGCAGCGAATATATCGTGCAGATTCCGGCCGCTCGGACGGACCGCACAGCGGCACAGAGAGTCGCTCGCTTCATGGCGCCTTCCTCGCCAGCCCGACCGACCGCCCCCGCTATAAATGGCGCGCCCCTCAGCTGCCATTCGAAGCATCGAATTCCCAGTGCCCCAAGCTAATACCAACTCCCCGGCGCCAAGAGCCCAACACCATCGAAGCTACGAGAGAAGACCCGAGGAAGACAATGGGCGGTTGCTTCTCTTCGTCCGGGGCGTACGAGGAGGCCGGGTGCCGGCGGCCGCAGCGGGTGAGGCCGAGCGACCAGGACGGCATCTACTACGTCGGTGAGCGGGACGTGGACAACAAGGCCGGCATCTACATCGCCAACTTCCACCGCTACCAGTCCGAGGTCGTGCCCATGACGCCGGCCCCCTCCTCAGCCGCCGCCTGATCAAGATGGTTCCATCTTCCATGGCGGGTTGGTTATTGGTGCTGTTCTTTCGCTTAATACCTTTGTTTAGGCTGCGCGAGGGCGCGGCTAAAACCTGAGGGTGAGCTCCTAATGAATAATGAATTAGTGAAGATGAGGGGTTGTGTTAATGTTAGTAGTTGATCAGTACTTATACTACTAGTGTGTGCAGTACGTATATGTATGTATGTATGTAAATTTGTTCAAGACCGGAGAGTGAATATATGGAGTACTTAATTAGCACTGGGATTCGATCTTCTTGCGACGCTTCCTCACGACTTCATGAGAAAATCACATCCGGCAATTGACTGGATCACGCGAGCGAAAGCTGCAGATTGCATTGATGCATGGTTGTGTTTTCTAGCGATTGATCAACTGGCACTGAAAAGACTAGCTATGGGTGCGCTGCCTTGCTGATTCTGCCATGCATCCGGCCTGGCATGCATGCAGATTGGCCATTAATTTTCCATGCATGTTTAAGAAAAGAAAAGGCACTGAGATTCTTTATCATCAAACTGGTCACCGGTAACTACTTCAGTTCGATCAGCTGTCAAAAGAGTAGGTAGGATTTCTGCACCCTGAAAAATTACATGGTTCTTTTTAGTGCTCAGGTGGATCCGCCACGTCGCATCAGCACACCCAGACGCCACATATATCACCACTCTGGATGAACCATAGACTGCAGTCAAATCACACTCCCCGTCTCTCCACTTCACTCTTTGTCTCCGGCCATCCTCGTCCCGTCCCATTCTGATCTATGGTGAGCGACGGTAACAACGCAACGTCCGGTGGTGGATCTGGCGTCAAGGACAACGTGGAGGAGCCCGCCCTTCGATGGTCGCGGCTGGACCAGGGTGGCAGCGGAACTCTGGAGGTGCGCCGTCCCCCGTCGCCGTAGTGCGGAGGACGGCCCCGGACCGTTGCGTCCGCGAAGCTCTGCGCACTCCGCGCCCCTTCCAATCCACCACCCGCGCGCACCTCTCCGCCACCTCGCCCTGCGTCGGCGAGGACACGAAGGCACTGGCCGCACGTCGGGCCTGCGCAAGCGCGCCAGTGGATCCAGAGGATCAACTCCTCAAGACGGTCCTCCGCCGCTCTCTCACACCGACAGAGACCGACGCGCGGTGGTTCGGCCACAAAAACACCAAATCCCTTCGGCTCGCCATCGAGCTATCGCAACACAAGGCTAGGGAGGCGGCGGCGAAAGTGAAGGTGGCCTGGATGGCCAAGGCCTAGGAGCGTGCGGTGCGGAGGATGACCAGCGTCATCTCCTTCAACGGGGTGTCCGACCTCTCCGACAGCTAATACGGCTCCAGCTCCGACGACGACGACGCCCCTCTCCCCGCCAACGCCTATATGGAGGGGTATAGCCGCACCGGCGACCGCAAGGGGGGCGGCGAGGAAATAATTTCCTCCACCCTTCTCCGTCTCCGTAGTTTTGATAATAGACCGTATGAACTATGTGCATTTTGGTGTGAACTGCGATGTATATACTCCCCTATGCAATTTCGTTGTTCTATGTCTGTTTGTTGCTTTGTTTCCTTGATCTACGTAGTTTTGCTCATTACGTTGCATGGACAAAAAAGAATTGGGGTGCCGGTGGCCATTGGCGGCCGGCGGCAGTTTCTGCGGTGGCCGGTACGCGCGATCTGGCGCCTCCCCTCCTCCCCTATTCGGCGTGCGGGCCAACCTCGTCGAGCCGCGCTTTCTTGGGTCGCCGGTTCTGTACAGGAGGCGCTGTTGGTGGCGGGGATCTAGTTTGGGAGAAATCCCTGGTCGGCCATGGCCGGTCGCGTCGACGGCGACGCCTGAGGGCGCCGTTTCCCTCCTTGGAGGCGTCAGTATGGACTGATCTCCTCACTTCCCCTTTCCCTAGGTCTCCCGTGCGAAAGCCCTAACTTTGTTGGGCGGCGACGACGCTCACGGCGCCGTTCCCTTCTTGAAGGCGCCGCTTTGGGAACCTTGGGGCTGGGTGGCGCTTGTGGGTGGTGGGCGACGGTGGTGGTGCGGCCCTATCCTAGCATGGATCTGCGTCCGTTGCTTGGAGATGGACTCGCGTACGTGGAGGTCGTCGTTTGGCGTCATGGTGGCGCCGATGGCGGAGGCACCTGCCAAGGTTGGCACCTCAATCTGCTCTGAAGATGGACCAGTGAAAGATGGCGGCAACGACACATGTGAGTGTGTCGGACCGGTTTGTGCCCGGGACCCGGTATGTGGCTCGGTCGGGGCCTCTGGCTTTAGATGTTAGGCTTAGGTGAGAGGTCTGAGTATTTGGCCCAGCTTGCACCCCTTCATCATATGGATTGGAGTAGCGGCAGATGTTGCCAAGATGGAGGATTCAGACATATTGTTGTACTACTTTGTAAGGTCCTCGAGAATAATCAATAAAATGGCCGCATGCATCTCCCAGATGCAGAGGCCGGGAGTCATCCTCCTTTTTAAAAAAAATTGAGGTGCCGGATTTGAGGTACCCGGCTGTGGACGCATGCATTTGAGGGGTGGCTGGTCCATCTAGACGGACACCCCGTTGCGCTCACCGACGTATAGGAGCCAAATTTTCTATATCCAACTGTAGATGCTCTAACCTCCTCAGGTTCCCCCCGAAGAAATGTTTCTCTTGATCGATCATCTGGCGCACTGCTTGCTGATATAGGGAAATTTTATCATACTTCGTGGAGCTAGTTGTTGAACTTACGGATCCTACCCAAAGGTTTTAGGCCAGATCCCCTTCCTTGCCATAAGCCTTGCTTCCCATAAGGATTTAGCTATCTATTGGAGTATAGGGAGCAGTGCAGATAATCCTATAGATTTCACAGCAAAGTTATTGAAGCCTCCCTCTCATGAATGACATCTTTCTGGATGCACTGCTTGAACACTATGAAGCAAGATAGAGAAAAAAAAACTCCTATCCCAGTTGATCGAGCTGAACCCATCCACCGCCGGGCTTCAGACCCCCGGACATGCATTCAGATTGCCCATTAATTTAGCATGCACGTGAAAGAAAAATAAAGAGTAAATAGCATAAAACTACTAGTTTATAGGCTATAGTTCCAAAAAGCTACCACTTTTTAATTTTTCTCATAAACCTACCAGTCGCGCGGACCGCTGTTTCAAAAAACCCAAAACGCCCGTGACTAGCGATTGAACCGTTTTTCTGACAGTCTGGACCCACATGTCAGGCCACCTGGCCACGCGCGCTCACGGCGCGGCCGTTGACGGCCGTTAGCCCTCGCGGTCCGGTCGGAACGAAAGGAGCTGGTCGGGCCGCTCTCTCTCTCAGTCTCCCCCTCCTCTCCCCTCTTCCCCGCAGTGACCTAGGTTGGCGATGGCGGCGGCGCAGCCAAATGCCGTCGGCGGCGAGCTATTGAGCCAAGGCGTCACCGGCCAGGAGGGCGGTGGACATCCAGAGGTGGCCCCAGGGCGAGGCAGCTCGAGCTTCCCGGCGCAGTGGTTGCAGCAGCCATCACCGCCCGCGGCTGAGGTCGATCCGGCGAGCTCAGATCCGGCAGTCCGCGCGGCTAGGGCAGTGGCGAAGTCCATCCACGTTGATCCAGATGGCGGCCACACTTGGGCTTCATCCTTTGGTGGAGTGAGGTAAGAAATTTCTGGGCCCTTCATACTTTTAGTTCAAATTACAAATTTCTGGGTCCTTTAGTTCATTTTAGAACTAGGGTTAGTAATTGTTTGTTCTTGGCATGGTACTTTATTTTATTGGTTAAGTCACTGTAGAAGAAAGTGCATTTGGTTAGTTCATTTGGTCAGTGCATTCACTATAATTAGTAGAAAGTTCAGTAATGTTCAGTACATTTGGTCATTGTTTTAAGTTTTAGTGAGTTAAAGATTAATTATTTGTCAATTTAATCCTACAGCTTAGATGATGAGATTTGGGACATGAGGCTACATTTTCAAGGAACAGATAACATGGAGATAAAGTATTTAGTTTCTTCAGACATTAGTTATCTGACCATATTAGCATTGGCTGAGTTGGAGGGTTATGGAATGGATGCTTGTCTGACTTATGTAAAGGAAGAGGGATAGGGCTTGGAGGGGGTGGAGGTCCTGGATAGTGAGGAGGCATTAGAGGAAATGCTTGACTTGTTTGTTGATAAGAAGATCCTGAACATCACTGTTAGAAAGCCTACTGATCCAAGCCCAGCAGATATTAACATGGATCACATCATGTTTGAGGAGCAGATCCCCATTGATCATGTTGGTGAACCTGTTGTTTATAGTGTTTCCCAACAAGGTGTCCTGTATCCACTCCATAATGCAACTTTGGCACCAGCAATCCCTGAGGAACCCTATCTTAACACACAACATAGTTGTAATTTCAACAAGGGGAAAAATGTTGTGGAAGAAGAAGAAGATGTACAAGTAGAACATGATGAAGATGAAGATGAAGATGAGATGGACAAATCCTCTTCAGATTTTGAGTTTTTTAGGGGTGATTACAAAGGGCAGAATATATCATACAAGGCTTGGTGTAGGGGTGAAAATGAGGCAGGGACAAGCCATAAGACTAGGGGAGAGGAAGAACCTGCAGATCACTATTGTGGAGCAAACTCAGAACCATCTGAGTTTTGGGAGGAAGACCAAATCCTTTCTGAAGATGAAGAACCCTCAGTTGTACCAGAGAAAGGAGCAAAGAAGCTTAATCCTGTCAGAAAACCAGGCCCAACTAGCAAGTCACACAGTGAGCCTGAAAACACCAAGTTTGAAGATTGGGTGCCTGAACCTGATGAATACTGCTTTCCAGGTGATTTTGGTCTTAGTGATGAAGAAGAAGTTCCAAGGTTGCCTTCTGGTAGGAAGAGAAGGTTGAAGAAGAGGAAGGAGAGGAGGTGGTATGATCCATCAGTCCCTGATGCACATGAGTAGTTTGCATTGCATTTGTGCTTCCTAAATGTTGTGGAGTTCAGAGAAGCACTAAGAAATTTCCATGTCAGGACACTTAGGAATTTTGAGTATCACAGAAATGAACCAACTAGGGTTATTGCTTGGTGCTCTGATAGAAAGCAAGGTTGTCAGTTTTATATAGTGGCCTCTAGAATAGCTAATGAGTCCACTTTCAGCATCAAGAAGATGAATATGGATCACACTTGTGGAGCAAGTGGAGAGAGCACCAAGGTTACAGTAAACTGGGTTGCCAAGGTTTGTGAGGATACCATTAGATCAAACCATGGAGCCGGTGTTGAGACAATTATGTCATACACAAAGAAAACATTTGGTGTTCATGTGCCTAAAAGCTTGGCATATAGGGCAAGGAGGCAAGCAGTTGAAGTTGTGCAAGGAGATCACAGACTTCAATAACACAGACTAAGGGACTATCTACAGTGTGTGCTAGATACTAATCCAGGCAGTAGATGCATAGTGACAACCAAAGAGGACCTAGAAAATCCAGCTCCTACCCCCAGGTTCCACTACATGTTCTACTGCCTTTTTGCATGCAAAGAGGGCTTTCTCAATGGATGCAGGCCATTTATAGGTACATGATCCTTACACATATATCTAAGATGGTTGCATTCATGTTATTTACAACTAAGGTGATCATATTTTCAGGTTTAGATGGTTGCTTCATCAAGCTCAGCATTGGACAACAAATATTGGCAGCTACTGGCAGGGATGGGAACAACAACATCTTCCCCATTGCATTTGGTGTTGTTGACAAGGAAGACAGACAGCTGGACATGGTTTCTCACACAGCTGAGAAATGTTATTGGAAGTGGGAACAAGTTTGGCAAGTACACAATTATGTCTGACAGGCAAAAGGTATGTGCTCCAGTACTCATGACAACCACACTTTAAACTTACCATCATACTTATCCATCATTCTAAGCCATCATTAATTCATAATTAACAGGGATTGTTGAATGCAATCAATGATGTATTCCCTGACTCCCCACAGAGGTTCTGTCTTAGACATGTATATGCCAACTTTCAATCTGCTGGTTTTAGAGGGGAGGAACTCAAGAAACACTTAGATCAGGCTGCCTATTCCTTCACTAAGAGTGGTCATGAAAAAGGGATGGAAAATTTGAAGAAAGAAAGTTTTGAAGCTTGGCAGTGGTTGTCACAGATACCAGACCATACATGGGCAAGATATAAAATGGATACTGTTTGCAAAACTGACCTGGTTGTTAACAACCTCAGTGAAGTTTTCAACAGAATGATATTGGATGTTAGGAACAAGCCAATCAGGACTATGCTGGAGGGCATAAGAACAAAGTTGATGATCAAGTTTCAGAAAACCAGAGAGAAAACAGAGTCATGTAGATGGGAGATCACACCAACCTACTCAGAAATTTTAGAAGAAGGAAAGAAGTGGGCTAAGTACTGTGATGCATACATGGCAGGTCCAGGCATCTGGCAGGTGACAAGTAGCTCTGAGAACACATATTGTGTTAACTTCAACAACCAAACATGTGACTGTAGGAGGTGGGACATGACTGTTGTGCCTTGCAGTCATTCCATTGCTGCAATGCAGAAAGTGAAGCTACATCCTGAAGACTTTGTCAATGACTTCTTCAAAAAGCCCATGTACTATGAAACATACTAACATATAATTTTTCCAGTTCCAGGTCCTGAACACTGGCCTCATACACCTGGACATGACATATCTCCACCAGTGTTCAAAGAAAAGAAGGGAAAAAAGCAAACTGCCAGGAGGAAAGGTGTATTTGAGGTGCCAGCAAAAAAGGATACCTTAAGAATTGGTACTGTCACATGTAGCAACTGCAAGAAGCAAGGGCATAGGTTCAGCAACTGTGGTGACCCTTTGAAGCCTAAGTTTCAGATGAGGATGAACAAGCACCAGGTCATTTGAGTCCATGTCTCATTTCATTTCATTGTTCATTTTCTTACAATGTTTCTTAATTGTGTAGGAAAATAGAGCCAATTACTCTCAAGCTGGTTCTTCTATGGCTACAAATGCTCAGAGGCCTCCAAGACAAGCTACTGCACCTGAAGCAAGACCAGCTACAGCAAGAGCTACACCTTCTGCACCTTCACCATCTCCAGTTGCTACTACTAGGACAAGAAAAAGGGCTGCTTCAACTATTACAGCAAGAGCTACACCTTCTGCACCTTCACCAGCTCCAGTTGCTACTTCTAGGGCAAGAAAAAGGGCTGCTTCAACTATTCCAGCAGCTACAACACAAGCACCACCAGCTAAGAGGAGCAGGACTAACACTTCTTCTTCTGCTAAGAACACCAGATCATGTACAACTTCTCCAGCAAAGAACATCAGATCTTCAAGTGCCCAGAGAAGAACTTTCATTGCACCAAGGCAATCAAATTCAACTGTTGTCCAGGAGGGGTCAAAGAGGATCAGGAAGCCAAGTGGGAGGCTGAAAGACTATTTTTATGCAAGTGGTAACTAGCTCTTGGATTTGGGTAACTTGAGTTCATTTGGCATTTGAGTTCATATGGATGGATTTGGGTGTACTATGGTCTGTAATGACTAAACTTTATTTTGTTTCAGAGATATTCAGTCAGTTGAACTACCATGGTTTGTAATAACTACTATGCAGTGTGTTCATTCAGACAGTCATTCCTGTGTTGATTCAGTCAGTACATTTCAGCCAGTGTATCTTCTGTCAGTTAATTCAGTCAGTACATTTCATATCCACTGCATAATTTCATTGACAGTAGCAAAAATACATAGATTCATTGGTTCAGAATAGCATCAAACACCAATTATTACACAGAATAGAGTATATCTTACATAGTACACCAGATCTTACATAGAACACCAACATGGAAAGGTATATAGATGGATGAGATGAGATTGACATATCAGTCATAGCGCTCGAAGAAACGGACCCACTTGGCCCTTCAAAAGCAACACGCTTAATAGGCCTCAATTGATGCAGAATGCACTTGGGATGAGCAAGCTCAAGTTGGCCACAGAAAAGGGGCTCCACAGTGGTGTCTGGTTCCTCCTGCAACCAAAATAACCAGCAAACACTAGTTTCAATCTGCACTCAACACCAGAATCAACTTGCACAGTTCATTAAACACTAAAAAAATCCCCAACTCAGCATGAACCCTAACACTATACAGAGATGAACCCTAGCTTACATCAATCCTACAATCAAACCCCAGCCTCACTGTTGAACAAGAATCCTACAACAGCAACACTACACTTAGCAAGATCCATGGCGGTAGCCTAGGCCTACTAGCACCTAACCCTAACCCTAGGTGGCAAAGAACTTACCATAAGTCCCATGTCCATGCTGACGACCTCGCACTCCTCCTCCGAGCTCGTTTCCTCGTCGTTCCAGGAAGGCATGGCGGCAAGGAAGTCGACGGCGACCGACCTCAAAGACGGCGAGCTCGTACTGGAGCAGGGGAGTGGGAGCAGGGGAGAGAGCGAGCAGGGGAGTGAGTGAGCACCGAGTGGGAGCATGTGGGGAATTTACCCTGGTTCGTTCCGACCGGACCGCGAGGGCTAACGGCCGTCAACGGCCGCGCCGTGAGCGCGCGTGGCCAGGTGGCCTGACATGTGGGTCCAGACGGTCAGAAAAACGGTTCAATCGCTAGTCACGGGCGTTTTGGGTTTTTCGAAACAGCGGTCCGCGCGGCTGGTAGGTTTCTGAGAAAAAATAAAAATTGGTAGCCTTTTGGAACTATAGCCTGTAAACTAGTAGTTTTATGTGTTGGGGAACGTAGTAATTTCAAAAAAATTCCTACGCTCACGCAAGATCATGGTGATGCATAGCAACGAGAGGGGAGAGTGTTGTCCACGTACCCTCGTAGACCGAAAGCGGAAGCGTTATCACAACGCGGTTGATGTAGTCGTACGTCTTCATGATCCGACCGATCAAGTACCGAACGCACGGCACCTCCGAGTTCAGCACACGTTCAGCTCGATGACGTCCCTCGAACTCCGATCCAGCCGAGTGTTGAGGGAGAGTTTCGTCAGCACGACGGCGTGGTGACGATGATGATGTTTTACCAACGCAGGGCTTTGCCTAAGCTCCGCAACGATATTATCGAGGTGTAATATGGTGGAGGGGGGCACCGCACACGGCTAAAATATCGTATATCAATTGTGTGTCCTTGTGGTGCCCCTGCCCCCGTATATAAAGGAGCAAGGAGGAGAGGGCCGGCCAAGGGGAGGTGGCGCGCCCAAGGGGGGAGTCCTACTCCCACCGGGAGTAGGACTCCTCCTTTCCTTGTGGGAGTAGGAGAAGAGAAGGGGGAAGGAGAAAGAAGGGAGGGGGCGCCCCCTCCCTAGTCCAATTCGGACTAGCCCATGGGGAGGGGTGCGGCCACCCTTTGGGGTCTTTCTCTCCTTTCCCGTATGGCCCAATAAGGCCCAATACGAATTCCCGTAACTCTCCGGTACTCCGAAAAATACCCGAATCACTCGGAACCTTTCCGAAGTCCGAATATAGTCGTCCAATATATCGATCTTTACGTCTCGACCATTTCGAGACTCCTCGTCATGTCTCCGATCTCATCCGGGACTCCGAACTCCTTCGGTACATCAACATACATAAACTCATAATAAAACTGTCATCGTAACGTTAAGCGTGCGGACCCAACGGGTTCGAGAACTATGTAGACATGACCGAGACACCTCTCCGGTCAATAACCAATAGCGGAACCTGGATGCTCATATTGGCTCCCACATATTCTACAAAGATCTTTATCGGTCAGACCGCATAACAACATACGTTGTTCCCTTTGTCATCGGTATGTTACTTGCCCGAGATTCGATCGTCGGTATCTCGATACCTAGTTCAATCTCGTTACCGGCAAGTCTCTTTACTCGTTTCGTAATACATCATCCCGCAACTAACTCATTAGTCACAATGCTTGCAAGGCTTATAGTGATGTGCATTACCGAGTGGGCCCAGAGATACCTCTCCGACAATCGGAGTGACAAATCCTAATCTCGAAATACGCCAACCCAACATGTACCGTTGGAGACACCTGTAGAGCACCTTTATAATCACCTAATTACGTTGTGACGTTTGGTAGCACACAAAGTGTTCCTCCGGTAAACGGGAGTTGCATAATCTCATAGTCATAGGAACATGTATAAGTCATGAAGAAAGCAATAGCAACATACTAAACGATCGGGTGCTAAGCTGACGGAATGGGTCAAGTCAATCACGTCATTCTCCTAATGAGGTGATCCCGTTAATCAAATGACAACTCATGTCTATGGCTAGAAAACATAACCATCTTTGATTAACGAGATAGTCAAGTAGAGGCATACTAGTGACACTCTGTTTGTCTATGTATTCACACATGTATTATGTTTCCGGTTAATACAATTCTAGCATGAATAATAAACATTTATCATGATATAAGGAAATATATAATACTTTATTGTTGCCTCTAGAGCATATTTCTTCAGTCTCCCACTTGCACTAGAGTCAATAATCTAGTTCACATCGCCATGTGATTTAACATCAATAATTCACATCACCATGTGATAAACACCCATAGTTCACATCTCTATGTGACCAACACTCAAAGGGTTTACTAGAGTCAATAATCTAGTTCACATCGCTATGTGATTAACACCCAAAGAGTACTAAGGTGTGATCATGTTTTGATTGTGAGATAATTTTAGTCAACGGGTCTGTCACATTCAGATCCGTAAGTATATTGCAAATTTCTATGTCTACAATGCTCTGCACGGAGCTACTCTAGCTAATTGCTCCCACTTTCAATATGTATCTAGACCGAGACTTAGAGTCATCTAGATTAATGTCAAAACATGCATCGACGTAACCCTTTACGACGAACCTTTTGTCACTTCCATAATCGAGAAACATATCCTTATTCCACTAAGGATAATTTTGACCGCTGTCCAGTGATCTACTCCTAGATCACTATTGTACTCCCTTGCCAAAATCAGTGTAGGGTATACAATAGATCTGGTACACAGCATGGCATACTTTATAGAACCTATGGCCAAGGCATAGGGAATGACTATCATTCTCTTTCTATCTTCTGCCGTGGTCGGGCTTTGAGTCTTACTCAATTTCACACCTTGTAACACAGGCAAGAACTCTTTCTTTGACTGTTCTATTTTGAACTACTTCAAAATCTTGTTAAGGTATGTACTCATTGAAAAAACTTATCAAGCGTCTTGATCTATCTCTATAGATCTTGATGCTCAATATGTAAGCAGCTTCATCGAGGTCTTTCTTTGAAAAACTCCTTTCAAACACTCCTTTATGCTTTGCAGAATAATTCTACATTATTTCCGATCAACAATATTTCATTCACATATACTTATCAAAAATGCTGTAGTGCTCCCACTCACTTTCTTATAAATACAGGCTTCACCGCAAGTCTGTATAAAACTATATCCTTTGATCAACTTATCAAAGCGTATATTCCAACTCCGAGATGCTTGCACCAGTCCATAGATGGATCGCTGGAGCTTGCATATTTTGTTAGCACCTTTAGGATTGACAAAACCTTCTGGTTGCATCATATACAACTCTTTTTTAATAAATCCATTAAGGAATGCAGTTTTGTTTATCCATTTGCCAGATTTCATAAAATGCGGCAATTGCTAACATGATTCGGACAGACTTAAGCATAGATATGAGTGAGAAACTCTCATCGTAGTCAACACCTTAAACTTGTCGAAAACCTTTTGCGACAATTCTATCTTTGTAGATAGTAACACTACTATCAGCGTCCGTCTTCCTCTTGAAGATCCATTTAATCTCAATGGCTCGCCGATCATTGGGCAAGTCAATCAAAGTCCACACTTTGTTCTCATATATGGATCTTATCTCAGATTTCATGGCCTCAAGCCATTTCGCGGAATCTGGGCTCATCATCGCTTCCTCATAGTTCGTAGGTTCGTCATGGTCAAATAACATGACCTCCAGAGCAGGATTACCGTACCACTCTGGTGTGGATCTCACTCTGGTTTACCTACGAGGTTTGGTAGTAACTTGATCTGAAGTTACATGATCATCATCATTAACTTCCTCACTAATTGGTGTAGGAGTCACAGGAACAGATTTCTGTGATGAACTACTTTCCAATAAGGGAGCAGGTACAGTTACCTCATCAAGTTTTACTTTCCTCCCACTCACTTCTTTCGAGAGAAACTCCTTCTCTAGAAAGGATCCATTCTTAGCAACGAATATCTTGCCTTCGGATCTGTGATACAAGGTGTACCCAACTGTCTCCTTTGGGTATCTTATGAAGACACATTTCTCCGATTTGGGTTTGATCTTATCAGGATGAAACTTTTTCACATAAGCATCGCAACCCCAAACTTTAAGAAACGACAACTTTGGTTTCTTGCCAAACCACAGTTCATAAGATGTCGTCTCAACGGATTTAGATGGTACCCTATTTAATGTGAATGCAGCTGTCTCTAATGCATAACCCCAAAACGATAGTGGTAGATCAGTAAGAGACATCATATATCGCACCATATCTAATAAAGTACGGTTACGATGTTCACACACCATTACACCATGGTGTTCCAGGTGGCGTGAGTAGTGAAACTATTTCACATTGTTTTAACTGAAGGCCAAACTCGTAACTTAAATACTCTTCTCCACGATCAGATCGTAGAAACTTTATTTTCTTGTTACGATGATTTCCGCTTCACTCTGAAATTATATGAACTTTTCAAATGTTTCAGATTTCTGTTTCATTAAGTAGATATACCCATATCTGCTCAAATCATCTGTGAAGGTCAGAAAATAATGATACCTGCTACGAGCCTCAATATTCATCAGACCACATACATCTGTATGTATGATTTCCAACAAATCTGTTGCTCTCTCCATAGTTCCGGAGAACGGCGTTTTAGTCATCTTGCCCATGAGGCACGGTTCGCAAGCATCAAGTGATTCATAATCAAGTGATTCCAAAATCCCATCAGTATGGAGTTTCTTCATGCGCTTTACACCAATATGACCTAAACGGCAGTGCCACAAATAAGTTGCACTATCATTATTAACTTTGCATCTTTTGGCTTCAATATTATGAATATGTGTATCACTACGATCGAGATCCAACAAACCATTTTCGTTGGTGTGTAGACCATAGAAGGTTTTTATTCATGTAAACAGAACAACAATTATTCTCTAATTTAAAGAATAACCGTATTGCAACAAACATGATCAAATCATATTCATGCTCAACGCAAACACCAAATAACACTTATTTAGTTTCAACACTAATCCCGAAAGTATAGGGAGTGTGCGATGATGATCATATCAATCTTGGAACTACTTCCAACACACATCGTCACCTCGCCTTTTACTAGTCTCTGTTTATTCTGCAACTCCCGTTTCGAGTTACTACTCTTAGCAACTGAACCAGTATCAAATACCGAGGGGTTGCTATAAACACTAGTAAAGTACACATCAATAACATGTATATCCACTATACCTTTGTTCACTTTGCCATCCTTCTTATCCACCAAATAGTTGGGGTAGTTACGCTTCCAGTGACCAGTCCCTTTGCAGTAGAAGCACTTAGTCTCAGGCTTAGGACCAGACTTAGGCTTCTTCACTTGAGCAGCAACTTGCTTGCCGTTCTTCTTGAAGTTCCCCTTCTCCCCTTTGCCCTTTTCTTGAAACTAGTGGTCTCGTCAACCATCAACACTTGATGTTTTTCTTGATTTCTACCTTCGTCGATTTCAGCATCATGAAGAGCTCGGGAATTACTTTCGTCATCCCTTGCATACTATAGTTCATCACGAAGTTCTACTAACTTGGTGATGGTGACTAGAGAATTCTGTCAATCACTATTTTATCTGGAAGATTAACTCCCACTTAATTCAAGCGATTGTAGTACCCAGACAATCTGAGCACATGCTCACTAGTTGAGCGATTCTCCTCCATCTTTTAGCTATAGAACTTGTTGGAGACTTCATATCTCTCAACTCGGGTATTTGCTTGAAATATTAACTTCAACTCCTGGAACATCTCATATGGTCCATGATGTTCAAAACGTCTTTGAAGTCCCGATTCTAAGCCGTTAAGCATGGTGCACTAAACTATCAAGTAGTCATCATATTGAGCTAGCCAAACGTTCATAACGTCTGCATCTGCTCCTGCAATAGGTGTTGGGAATCGTAGCATAATTTTACAATTTTCCTACGCTCACCAAGATGCATCTATGGAGTATACTAGCAACGAGGGGAAAGGAGTGCATCTACATACCCTTGTAGATCGCGAGCGGAAGCGTTCCAATGAACGTGGATGACGGAGTCGTACTCGCCGTGATTCAAATCACCGATGACCGAGTGCCGAACGGACGGCACCTCCGCGTTCAACACACGTACGGTGCAGCGACGTCTCCTCCTTCTTGATCCAGCAAGGGGGGAGGAGAGGTTGATGGAGATCCAGCAGCACGACGGCGTGGTGGTGGATGTAGCGGGATGCCGGCAGGGCTTCGCCGAGCATATACGAGAGAGAGAGGTGTTGCAGGGGGAGAGGGAGGCGCCCAAGGCTGTCATCTTGCTGCCCTCCCTCCCCCCCTTATATATAGGCCCCCTTGGGAGGGGGGGCGCCGGCCAAACCCATCTAGGGTGGGGGCGGCGGCCAGAGGGGTGCCTTGCCCCCCAAGGCAAGTGGGAAACCCCCACACCCTAGGGTTCCCAACCCTAGGCGCATGGGGGGAGGCCCATGGGGGGGCGCCCAGCCCACTAGGGGCTGGTTCCCTTCCCACTTCAGCCCACGGGGCCCTCCGGGATAGGTGGCCCCACCCGGTGGACCCCCGGGACCCTTCCGGTGGTCCCGGTACAATACCGGTAACCCCCGAAACTTTCCCGGTGGCCGAAACTTGACTTCCTATATATAATTCTTTACCTCCGGACCATTCCGGAACTCCTCGTGACGTCCGGGATCTCATCCGGGACTCCAAACAACTTTCGGGTTTCCGCATACACATATCTCTACAACCCTAGCGTCACCGAACCTTAAGTGTGTAGACCCTACGGGTTCGGGAGACATGCAGACATGACCGAGACGCCTCTCCGGTCAATAACCAACAGCGGGATCTGGATACCCATATTGGCTCCCACATGTTCCACGATGATCTCATCGGATCAACCACGATGTCGAGGATTCAATCAATCCCGTATGCAATTCCCTTTGTCAATCGGTATGTTACTTGCCCGAGATTCGATCGTCGGTATCCCAATACCTTGTTCTATCTCGTTACCGGCAAGTCTCTTTACTCGTACCGCAATGGATGATCCCGTGACAAACGCCTTAGTCACATAGAGCTCAATATGATGATGCATTACCGAGTGGGCCCAGAGATACCTCTTCGTCATACGGAGTGACAAATCCCAGTCTCGATCCGTGCCAACCCAACAGATACTTTCGGAGATACTCGTAGTGCACCTTTATAGTCACCCAGTTACGTTGTGACGTTTGGCACACCCAAAGTACTCCTACGGTATTCGGGAGTTGCACGATCTCATGGTCTAAGGAAAAGATACTTGACATTGGAAAAGCTTCTAGCAAACGAAACTACACGATCTTTTATGCTATGCTTAGGATTGGGTCTTGTCCATCACATCATTCTCCTAATGATGTGATCCCATTATCAATGACATCCAATGTCCATAGTGAGGAAACCATGACTATCCGTTGATCAACGAGCTAGTCAACTAGAGGCTTACTAAGGACACGTTGTGGTCTATGTATTCACACATGTATTACGATTTCCGGACAATACAATTATAGCATGAACAATAGACAATTACCATGAACAAAGAAATATAATAATAACCATTTATTATTGCCTCTAGGGCATATTTCCAACAGTCTCCCACTTGCACTAGAGTCAATAATCTAGTTACATTGTGATGAATCGAACACCCATTGTCTCCTGGTGTTGATCATGTTTTGCTCTAGGGAGAGGTTTAGTCATCGGATCTGCTACATTCAGGTCCGTATGTACTTTACAAATATCTATGTCTCCATTTTGAACACTTTCACGAATGGAGTTGAAGCGACGCTTGATATGCCTGGTCTTCCTGTGAAACCTGGGCTCCTTTGCAAGTGCAATAGCTCCAGTGTTGTCACAGAAGAGAGTCATCGGGCCCGACGCATTGGGAATCACCCCTAGGTCGGTAATGAACTCCTTCATCCAGACTGCTTCCTGTGCTACCTCCGAGGCTGCCATGTACTCCGCTTCACATGTAGATCCCGCCACGACGCTTTGCTTGCAACTGCACCAGCTTACTGCTCCTCCATTCAAAATATACACGTATCCGGTTTGTGACTTAGAGTCATCCAGATCTGTGTCGAAGCTAGCGTCGACGTAACCCTTTACGACGAGCTCTTCGTCACCTCCATAAACGAGAAACATATCCTTGGTCCTTTTCAGGTACTTTAGGATATTCTTGACCGCTGTCCAGTGTTCCATGCCGGGATTACTTTGGTACCTTCCCTACCAAACTTACGGCAAGGTTTACATCGGGTCTGGTACACAGCATGGCATACATAATAGACCCTATGGCCGAGGCATAGGGGATGACACTCATCTTTTCTATATCTTCTGCCGTGGTCGGGCATTGAGCCGTGCTCAATTGCACACCTTGCAATACAGGCAAGAACCCCTTCTTGGACTGATCCATATTGAACTTCTTCAATATCTTGTCAAGGTATGTACTCTGTGAAAGACCAATGAGGCGTCTCGATCTATCTCTATAGATCTTGATGCCTAATATATAAGCAGCTTCTCCAAGGTCCTTCATTGAAAAACACTTATTCAAATAGGCCTTTATACTTTCCAAGAATTCTATATCATTGCCCATCAATAATATGTCATCCATAATATGAGAAATGCTACAGAGCTCCCACTCACTTTCTTGTAAACACACGCTTCTCCATAAGTCTGTGTAAACCCAAACGCTTTGATCATCTCATCAAAGCGAATGTTCCAACTCCGAGATGCTTGCACCAGCCCATAGATTGAGCGCTGGAGCTTGCATACTTTGTTAGCATTCTTAGGATCGACAAAACCTTCCGGCTGCATCATATACAACTCTTCCTTAAGGAAGCCGTTAAGGAATGCCGTTTTGACGTCCATCTGCCATATCTCATAATCATAGTATGCGGCAATTGCTAACATGATTCGGACGGACTTCAGCTTCGCTACGGGTGAGAAAGTCTCATCGTAGTCAACCCCTTGAACTTGTCGATAACCCTTAGCGACAAGTCGAGCTTTGTAGATGGTCACATTACCATCCGCGTCCGTCTTCTTCTTAAAGATCCATTTGTTTTCTATGGCTCGCCGATCATCGGGCAAGTCAGTCAAAGTCCATACTTCGTTTTCATACATGGATCCTATCTCGGATTTCATGGCTTCAAGCCATTTGTCAGAATCCGGGCCCGCCATCGCTTCTTCATAGTTCGAAGGTTCACCGTTGTCTAACAACATGATTTCTAGGACAGGGTTGCCGTACCACTCTGGTGCGGAACGTGTCCTTGTGGACCTACGAAGTTCAGTAGTAACTTGATCCGAAGCTTCATGATCATCATCATTAACTTCCTCCCCAGTCGGTGCAGGCACCACAGGAACATCTTCCCGCGCTGCGCTACTTTCCGGTTCGGAAGGGGTGACTATCACCTCATCAAGTTCCACTTTCCTCCCACTCAATTCTTTCGAGAGAAACTCCTTCTCTAGAAAGGAACCGTTCTTGGCAACGAAGATCTTGCCTTCGGATCTGAGGTAGAAGGTGTACCCAATAGTTTCCTTAGGGTATCCTATGAAGACGCATTTCTCCGACTTGGGTTCGCGCTTTTCAGGTTGAAGTTTCTTGACATAAGCATCGCATCCCCAAACTTTTAGAAACGACAGCTTAGGTTTCTTCCCAAACCATAATTCATACGGTGTCGTCTCAACGGATTTCGACGGAGCCCTATTTAAAGTGAATACGGCAGTCTCTAAAGCATAACCCCAAAATGAGAGCGGTAAATCGGTAAGAGACATCATAGATCGCACTATATCCAATAGAGTGCGATTACGACGTTCGGACACACCGTTTCTTTGAGGTGTTCCAGGCGGCGTGAGTTGTGAAACTATTCCACATTTCCTTAAGTGTGTACCAAATTCGTGACTTAAATATTCTCCACCACGATCTGATCGTAAGAATTTTATTTTCCTGTCACGTTGATTCTCAACTTCACTCTGAAATTCCTTGAACTTTTCAAAGGTTTCAGACTTGTGTTTCATTAGGTAGACATACCCATATCTACTTAAGTCATCAGTGAGAGTGAGAACATAACGATATCCTCCGCGAGCCTCAACACTCATTGGACCACACACATCGGTATGTATGATTTCCAATAAGTTGGTTGCTTGCTCCATTGTTCCGGAGAACGGAGTCTTGGTCATCTTACCCATGAGGCATGGTTCACACGTGTCAAATGATTCGTAATCAAGAGACTCCAAAAGTCCATCTGCATGGAGCTTCTTCATGCGCTTGACACCAATGTGACCAAGGCGGCAGTGCCACAAGTATGTGGGACTATCGTTATCAACTTTACATCTTTTGGTATTCACACTATGAATATGTGTAACATCACGTTCGAGATTCATCAAAAATAAACCATTGACCAGCGGGGCATGACCATAAAACATATCTCTCAAATAAATAGAACAACCATTATTCTCGGATTTAAATGAGTAGCCATCTCGAATTAAACGAGATCCAGATACAATGTTCATGCTCAAAGCTGGCACTAAATAACAATTATTGAGGTTTAAAACTAATCCCGTGGGTAGATGCAGAGGTAGCATGCCGACCGCGATCACATCGACCTTGGAACCATTCCCGACGCGCATCGTCACCTCGTCCTTCGCCAGTCTCCGTTTATTCCGTAGTTTCTGTTTTGAGTTACAAATATGAGCAACCGCACCGGTATCAAATACCCAGGAGCTACTACGAGTACTGGTAAGGTACACATCAATTACATGTATATCACATATACCTTTGGTGTTGCCGGCCTTCTTGTCCGCTAAGTATTTGGGGCAGTTCCGCTTCTAGTGACCACTTCCCTTGTAATAAAAGCACTCAGTTTCAGGCTTGGGTCCATTCTTTGACTTCTTCCCAGTAACTGGCTTACCGGGCGCGGCAACTCCCTTGCCGTCCTTCTTGAAGTTCTTCTTACCCTTGCCCTTCTTGAACTTAGTGGTTTTATTCACCATCAACACTTGATGTTCTTTTCTGATCTCCACCTCCGCTGATTTCAGCATTGAATATATCTCCGGAATGGTCTTTTCCATCCCCTGCATATTGAAGTTCATCACAAAGCTCTTGTAGCTTGGTGGAAGCGACTGGAGGATTCTGTCAATGACCGCGTCATCCGGGAGATTAACTCCCAGCTGAGTCAAGCGGTTGTGCAACCCAGACATTCTGAGTATGTGCTCACTTACAGAACTATTCTCCTCCATTTTACAGCTGAAGAACTTGTCGGAGACTTCGTATCTCTCGACCCGGGCATGAGCTTGGAAAACTAATTTCAGCTCCTCGAACATCTCATATGCTCCATGTTTCTCAAAACGCTTTTGGAGACCCGGTTCTAGGCTGTAAAGCATGCCGCACTGAACGAGGGAGTAATCATCAGCATGCTACTGCCAAGCGTTCATAACGTCTTAGTTTTCTGGGATTGGTGCATCACCTAGCGGTGCTTCTAAGACATAATCTTTCTTGGCTACTATGAGGATGATCCTCAGGTTCCGGACCCAGTCCGTATAGTTGCTGCCATCATCTTTCAGCTTGGTTTTCTCTAGGAACGCGTTGAAATTGAGGACAACGTTGGCCATTAGATCTACAAGACATAGTGTAAAGATTTTAGACTAAGTTCATGATAACTAAGTTCATCTAGTCAAATTACTCAATGAACTCCCACTCAGATAGACATCCCTCTAGTCATCTAAGTGAAACATGATCCGAGTTAACTAGGCCGTGTCCGATCATCACGTGAGACGGACTAGTCAAGATCGGTGAACATCTCCATGTTGATCGTATCTTCTATACGACTCATGCTCGACCTTTCGGTCCTCCGTGTTCCGAGGCCATGTCTGTACATGCTAGGCTCTTCAAGTCAACCTAAGTGTATTGCGTGTGTTCCGAGGCCATGTCTGTACATGCTAGGCTCGTCAACACCCGTTGTATGCGAACGTTAGAATCTATCACACCCGATCATCACGTGGTGCTTCGAAACAACGAACCTTCGCAATGGTGCACAGTTAGGGGGAACACTTTTCTTGAAATTATCATAAGGGATCATCTTACTTACTACCGTCGTTCTAAGCAAATAAGATGCAAAAACATGATAAACATCACATGCAATCAAATAGTGACATGATATGGCCAATATCATTATGCTCCTTTGATCTCCATCTTCGGGGCACCATGATCATCTTCGTCACCGGCATGACACCATGATCTCCATCATCATGATCTCCATCATTGTGTCTTCATGAAGTCGTCACGCCAACGATTACTTCTACTTCTATGGCTAACGCGTTTAGCAACAAAGTAAAGTAAATTACATGGCGTTATTCAATGACACGCAGGTCATACAAAATAATAAAGACAACTCCTATGGCTCCTGCCGGTTGTCATACTCATCGACATGCAAATCGTGATTCCTATTACAAGAATATGATCAATCTCATACATCACATATATCATTCATCACATCTTCTGGCCATATCACTACATATAGCACTTGCTACAAAAACAAGTTAGACGTCCTCTAATTGTTGTTGCAAGTTTTTACGTGGTTTGTAGGTTTCTAGCAAGAACGTTTTCTTACCTACGTATGACCACAACGTGATTTGCCAATTTCTATTTACCCTTCATAAGGACCCTTTTCATCGAATCCGTTCCGACTAAAGTAGGAGAGACAGACACCCGCTAGCCACCTTATGCAACTAGTGCATGTCAATCGGTGGAACCTGTCTCACGTAAGCGTACGTGTAAGGTCGGTCCGGGCCGCTTCATCCTACAATGCCGCCGAAACAAGAAAAGACTAGTAGCGGCAAGAAGAATTGGCAAACTCAACGCCCACAACTGCTTTGTGTTCTACTCGTGCATAGTAACTACGCATAGGCCTGGCTCATGATGCCACTGTTGGGAATCGTAGCATAATTTTAAAATTTTCCTACGCTCACCAAGATGCATCTATGGAGTACACTAGCAACGAGGGGAAAGGAGTGCATCTACATACCCTTGTAGATCGCGAGCGGAAGCGTTCCAATGAACGTGGATGACGGAGTCGTACTCGCCGTGATTCAAATCACCGATGACCGAGTGCCGAACGGACGGCACCTCCGCGTTCAACACACGTACGGTGCAGTGACGTCTCCTCCTTCTTGATCCAGCAAGGGGGGAGGAGAGGTTGATGGAGATCCAGCAGCACGACGGCGTGGTGGTGGATGTAGCGGGATGCCGGCAGGGCTTCGCCGAGCATATACGAGAGAGAGAGGTGTTGCAGGGGGAGAGGGAGGCGCCCAAGGCTGTCATCTTGCTGCCCTCCCTCCCCCCCTTATATATAGGCCCCCTTGGGAGGGGGGGGCGCCGGCCAAACCCATCTAGGGTGGGGGGCGGCGGCCAGGGGGTGCCTTGCCCCCCAAGGCAAGTGGGAAACCCCCCCCACCCTAGGGTTCCCAACCCTAGGCGCATGGGGGGGCCATGGGGGGGGGGGCGCCCAGCCCACTAGGGGCTGGTTCCCTTCCCACTTCAGCCCACGGGGCCCTCCGGGATAGGTGGCCCCACCCGGTGGACCCCCGGGACCCTTCCGGTGGTCCCCGTACAATACCGGTAACCCCCGAAACTTTCCCGGTGGCCGAAACTTGACTTCCTATATATAATTCTTTACCTCCGGACCATTCCGGAACTCCTCGTGACGTCTGGGATCTCATCCGGGACTCCGAACAACTTTCGGGTTTCCGCATACACATATCTCTACAACCCTAGCGTCACCGAACCTTAAGTGTGTAGACCCTACGGGTTCAGGAGACATGCAGACATGACCGAGACGCCTCTCCGGTCAATAACCAACAGCGGGATCTGGATACCCATATTGGCTCCCACATGTTCCACGATGATCTCATCGGATGAACCACGATGTCGAGGATTCAATCAATCCCGTATGCAATTCCCTTTGTCAATCGGTATGTTACTTGCCCGAGATTCGATCGTCGGTATCCCAATACCTTGTTCAATCTCGTTACCGGCAAGTCTCTTTACTCGTACCGCAATGCATGATCCCGTGACTAACGCCTTAGTCACATAGAGCTCAATGTGATGATGCATTACCGAGTGGGCCCAGAGATACCTCTCCGTCATACGGAGTGACAAATCCCAGTCTCGATCCGTGCCAACCCAACAGATACTTTCGGAGATACCCATAGTGCACCTTTATAGTCACCTAGTTACGTTGTGACGTTTGGCACACCCAAAGTACTCCTACGGTATCCGGGAGTTGCACGATCTCATGGTCTAAGGAAAAGATACTTGACATTGGAAAAGCTTCTAGCAAACGAAACTACACGATCTTTTATGCTATGCTTAGGATTGGGTCTTGTCCATCACATCATTCTCCTAATGATGTGATCCCGTTATCAATGACATCCAATGTCCATAGTCAGGAAACCATGACTATCCGTTGATCAACGAGCTAGTTAACTAGAGGCTTACTAGGGACACGTTGTGGTCTATGTATTCACACATGTATTACGATTTCCGGACAATACAATTATAGCATGAACAATAGACAATTACCATGAACAAAGAAATATAATAATAACCATTTATTATTGCCTCTAGGGCATATTTCCAACAATAGGTCTGTCACCTAGCGGTGCATCAAGGACATAATTCTTCTGTGCAGCAATGAGGATAATCCTCAGATCACGGATCCAATCCGCATCTTTGCTACTAACATCTTTCAACATAATTTTTCTCTAGGAACATATCAAAAATAAACACAGGGAAGCAACAACGCGAGCTATTGATCTACAACATAATTTGCAAAAATACTATCAGGACTAAGTTCATGATAAATTTAAGTTCAATTAATCATATTACTTAAGAACTCCCACTTAGATGGACATCCCTCTAATCCTCTAAGTGATCATGTGATCCATATCAACTAAACCATGTCCGATCATCACGTGAGATGGATTAGTTTCAACGGTGAACATCACTATGTTGATCATATCTACTATATGATTCACGCTCGACCTTTCGGTCTCCGTGTTCCGAGGCCATATCTGCATATGCTAGGCTCGTCAAGTTTAACCTGAGTATTCCGCGTGTGCAACTGTTTTGCACCCGTTGTATTTGAACGTAGAGCCTATCACACCCGATCATCACGTGGTGTCTCAGCACGAAGAACTTTCGCAACGGTGCATACTCAGGGAGAACACTTTTATCTTGAAATTTTAGTGAGGGATCATCTTATAATGCTACCGTCAATCAAAGCAAGATAAGATGCATAAAAGATTAACATCACATGCAATCAATATAAGTGATATGATATGGCCATCATCATCTTGTGCTTGTGATCTCCATCTCCGAAGCACCGTGCTTGTGATCTCCATCTCCAAAGCACCGTCATGATCACCATCGTCACCGGCGCGACACCTTGATCTCCATCGTAGTATCGTTGTCGTCTCGCCAACTTATTGCTTTTACGACTATCGCTACCGCTTAGTGATAAAGTAAAACAATTACATAGCGATTGCATTGCATACAAAAAAGCGACAACCATATGGCTCCTGCCAGTTGCCGATAACTCGGTTACAAAACATGATCATCTCATACAGTAAAATATAGCATCATGTCTTGACCATATCACATCACACCATGCCCTGCAAAAACAAGTTAGATGTCCTCTACTTTGTTGTTGCAAGTTTTACGTGGCTGCTACGGGCTTAGCAAGAACCGTTCTTACCTACGCATCAAAACCACAACGATAGTTTGTCAAGTTAGTGCTGTTTTAACCTTCGCAAGGACCGGGCGTAGCCACACTCGGTTCAACTAAATTGAGAGAGACAGACACCCGCCAGTCACCTTTAAGCAACGAGTGCTCCCAACGGTGAAACCAGTCTCGCGTAAGCGTACGCGTAATGTCGGTCCGGGCCGCTTCATCTCACAATACCGCTGAACCAAAGTATGACATGCTGGTAAGCAGTATGACTTATATCGCCCACAACTCACTTGTGTTCTACTCGTGCATAGCATCAACGCATAAAACCAGGCTCGGATGCCACTGTTGGGGAACGTTGTAATTTCAAAAAAATTCCTACGCTCACGCAAGATCATGGTGATGCATAGCAACGAGAGGGGAGAGTGTTGTCCACGTACCCTCGTAGACCGAAAGCGGAAGCGTTATCACAACGCAGTTGATGTAGTCGTACGTCTTCACGATCCGACCGATCAAGTACCGAACGCACGGCACCTCCGAGTTCAGCACACGTTCAGCTCGATGACGTCCCTCGAACTCCGATCCAGCCGAGTGTTGAGGGAGAGTTTCGTCAGCACGACGGCGTGGTGACGATGATGATGTTCTACCGACGCAGGGCTTCGCCTAAGCTCCGCAACGATATTATCGAGGTGTAATATGGTGGAGGGGGCCACCGCACACGGCTAAAATATCGTATATCAATTGTGTGTCCTTGGGATGCCCCCCTGCCCCCGTATATAAAGGAGCAAGGAGGAGAGGGCCGGCCAAGGGGAGGTGGCGCGCCCAAGGGGGGAGTCCTACTCCCACCGGGAGTAGGACTCCTCCTTTCCTTGTGGGAGTAGGAGAAGAGAAGGGGGAAGGAGAAAGAAGGAAGGGGGCGCCCCCCTCCCTAGTCCAATTCGGACTAGCCCATGGGGAGGGGTGTGGCCACCCTTTGGGGTCTTTCTCTCCTTTCCCGTATGGCCCAATAAGGCCCAATACGAATTCCCGTAACTCTCCGGTACTCCGAAAAATACCCGAATCACTCGGAACCTTTCCGAAGTCCGAATATAGTCGTTCAATATATCGATCTTTACGTCTCAACCATTTCGAGACTCCTCGTCATGTCTCCGATCTCATCCGGGACTCCGAACTCCTTCGGTACATCAACATACATAAACTCATAATAAAACTGTCATCGTAACGTTAAGCGTGCGGACCCAACGGGTTCGAGAACTATGTAGACATGACCGAGACACCTCTCCGGTCAATAACCAATAGCGGAACCTGGATGCTCGTATTGGCTCCCACATATTCTACAAAGATCTTTATCGGTCAGACCGCATAACAACATACGTTGTTCCCTTTGTCATCGGTATGTTACTTGCCCGAGATTCGATCGTCGGTATCTCGATACCTAGTTCAATCTCGTTACCGGCAAGTCTCTTTACTCGTTTCGTAATACATCATCCCGCAACTAACTCATTAGTCACAATGCTTGCAAGGCTTATAGTGATGTGCATTACCGAGTGGGCCCAGAGATACCTCTCCGACAATCGGAGTGACAAATCCTAATCTCGAAATACGCCAACCCAACATGTACCGTTGGAGACACCTGTAGAGCACCTTTATAATCACCTAATTACGTTGTGACGTTTGGTAGCACACAAAGTGTTCCTCCGGTAAACGGGAGTTGCATAATCTCATAGTCATAGGAACATGTATAAGTCATGAAGAAAGCAATAGCAACATACTAAACGATCGGGTGCTAAGCTGACGGAATGGGTCAAGTCAATCACGTCATTCTCCTAATGAGGTGATCCCGTTAATCAAATGACAACTCATGTCTATGGCTAGAAAACATAACCATCTTTGATTAACGAGATAGTCAAGTAGAGGCATACTAGTGACACTCTGTTTGTCTATGTATTCACACATGTATTATGTTTCCGGTTAATACAATTCTAGCATGAATAATAAACATTTATCATGATATAAGGAAATATATAATACTTTATTGTTGCCTCTAGAGCATATTTCCTTCGTTATGCTATTTACTCAAAAATAAAAGACACCAAGGGTTATGATCATACATTCATAGTACTGCTACTTCAATTCAACTGTCAAAAGAGTTTTATGACTTCTACAACTCGAAGTATTAGCCATGTGGTTCCTTAGGTTGCTCCAGAAGATTCAGTTCTTATGTGAGCTACGCGTGGCCTTCCTATGGAAAATCTTGGGTCAATCAACTACTGAAGTTCCGGCCGTATTGCACTTTTGACAGAGAGAAACGGAAAGGAAGACACAAAGTCCAAGTCAGTCACTCACTCAAGTCAAAATATCTCTGTCAGTTAACTTTATTTCTCAGCGACCCCTGGTCAACCGACAAACCGGCCAAAAATTCCAACCGAGCTTGGATTTTGATTTGGTGTGTTTCCACAAGTTTCGCTTGAACTTGGTGTGGTCTCTACGAAATTCACCTGAATTTGGCGTGTGTTCTGCAAAATTCCTTTGAATATAGTGTGTTCTTACTGTACAAGAACTTGGTGCTTTCGGGTACCCACGCATCCTATATGCGCAAAAAAAGTTAGTAATCCAAAAAAAGTTCAAGAAACTCCAAATCTTGTTTGGAATACTCGTATGAAAAGTTTGAACACGAAATGATTCCTACTGACTTGGCAAAAAAAAAAACAAGTTTATGACGACAATATAGCGTGTATAGTATTTGTATATAGCGTTTTTTTGCCAAAACTTCGACCCAGGATGCAACAAAAGTCATTCTCTGACGAATCTTTTCATACGACTACAATACTTGATCGTGTTTGGTACCAATTTTTTTTTAGAATTTCTTAAACTTGTTTTGAATTACTATTTTTTAAATTATAGGGTGGGTTGGTACCCAGGTTCTCTCTCGTATTTTCCGTTCATCTTTTCTTTTGTTCAGGTGCGCCGTGCGGGCGTTAATGTGGTCGCACGTTTAGTCGAGACCAATCCTGACCGTCGGAGACGCGCTGCAACTTGCAGCGAATATATCGTGCGGATTCCGACCGCACAGGCACAGGCACCGCTGCTCGGGCCGGGCCAACTCGGTCGCTCGCTCGCTCGCTTCATGGCGCCTTCCTCGCCAGCTCGACCGATCGCCTCCGCTATAAATGGCGCCCCCCTCGGCTGCCACTCGAAGCATTGAATTCCCAGACTAGTACCAAGTACTAACTCCCCCACCAGTGCCAAGAGCCCAACATCATCGAAGCTAGCTAGCTCCGAGGGAAGAAGCTAAGAACCGAACAAGGCAATGGGCGGTTGCTTCTCTTCGTCCGGGGAGTACGAGGAGTCGGCGGCTGCCGGGTACCGGCGGCCACAGCGGGTGAGGCCGAGCGACCAGGACGGCATCTACTACGTCGGCGAACGGGATGTCGACAACAAGGCCGGCATCTACATCGCCAACTTCCACCGCTACCAGTCCGAGGTCGTGCCCATGACGCCTGCGCCCTCCTCAGCCGCCGCCTGATCGAGCGCGATCCACGGCGGAGCTGAGCAAGAGCAAGATGGTTCCATGGCGGGTCGGTTATTGGTGGCGTTCTTTCGCTTAATTCCCTTGTTTAGGCTGCGCGCGGGCGCCGCTAAAACCTGAGGGTGAGCACCTGATGAATAATTAGTGAGTGAAGATACGGGGTTGTTTGAAGCTAGTACTTATATTACTAGTGTGTGCAGTATGTATGTATATATATGTAAATTTGCTCAAGACACGGTGAACATATATAAAGATTATCATCCTTGGTACTGGGATTCGATTTTCGTGCAATGCATCCTCGTGAAAAAACACATCTGGTGATTAATTCGAATTTCATAGGTAAATTAAACTGTAGTGATGCATGATTATCAGAATATGTTTCTGGCGATTGACGGCTCATTGTCACTGAAAAAACTGCCTACACGTCCTAGGTGGTGCACTGCTTTTGCTGATTCAGACATCAGAGCATGCATGCATGCAGGTTGCACACTAATTTACCATGCATGTTGTTATATAACAAAAAAAACACTGATCGTCAAGAGAGAAGGTAAGATTTCTGCACCCTGAATGATTACCATGTTTTTCCTTAGGCCATGGAAGAAGATTCAGTTCATATGTCAGCTACGCATGGCCTTCCTAGTTCCTACGGAAATCTTAATCAATCGACAAACAATAATAATTTAACTGCCAGTTGTATGACACTTTAAACAAAGAGATACGGAAAGGGAAGAAACCATGTCCAAGTCATGCAATGTATCTAGGAAAGTTAACTGGGTTTCTCAGTGGCCCCTGGTTAACTCACAAACCGGCCGAAAATCCCAACCGAGCTTGGATTCGGTGTGTTTCTTCAGGTTTCGCTTGAAGTCGGTGTGATCTCTACCAAATTCACCTGAATTTGGTGTGCATTCTGCAAATTCAAACATCTTGAGCACCTGAATTTTGCTAGCATTCTGCAAAATTCTTTTGAATATTAGTGCGTCTTTCACTTCTTCTTTTTATGGTTCAGTTTATCTTGAGCACCTGAATTTGGCATGCGCGCATTCTCCAAAATTCATTTGAATTTAGTGTGTTTTTACTTGTTCTTTTTCTGGTTGAGTCTATCTTGAGCACCTGAATTTGGCATGCATTCTCCAAAATTCTTTTGAATTGAGTGTCTCTTACTTCTTCTTTTTCTGGTTAAATTTATCTTGAGCACATGAATATAACATGTATTCTGCAAATTTCTTTTGAATTTAGTGTATTTTTACTTCTTCTTTTTCTGGTTCAGTTTATCTTGTGCATCTAAATTGGTCCAGTTACCGTCTGGAATTTCGCACCCAAACGATTTTAAAAAAAAATCCTTGGTCCAAGTAGACTTAAAACTGAACCAGGTATTGTCGATCTCAGATGATTTTACCGGGCCAAAACTGATATTTCAGTCTATTTTGAGTACCTAAATATCTAGGAGTTCCAATCCTCTAGCAAGTGATCTCCCTCTTGGGAGTCCTTTTAATGTAGACTAGAATAGATGGCTCTTCCAAGTTTCAATAGCTTTAGCTACCCTGCTTGGATAGTCATTTCAGCTTTCGAACTTTAGGGAAAAATTAAAGCGTTTGACTGCCATCATTTTTACGACCAGTCTAGTTATGGCTTTCCTCTAAGTTGTTCTGTAGTTGCGGAGCTACGACACGTCAGAGCCCTAGCTTTGGGAAAATTACTGAAGGGATTTTTCTGAGAGGTTCAGAAAAGAAAAATCATAGTCTGTTGCTCCCTCAGTCAATCATGTTGTGTGTTTTGCGGTTTTGCCCCCTAGAGATTGTTCCTTGGCTAGCTCCACCACCGTTGCAACGGAATACAGTGGAAGATCAGGATTCGCTGTCGATGGTTACGATTGTACACATGAATTGTTTGTGACAAGCAAAAATTACTGCATGCAGTAAAATTATACTAGTGGTTGCTGTCTGACGTCATGGTGGCGTCGATGGCCGAGTGGCCTGACTAGGTAGAAACCTCAATATCTGCTCTGAAGACGGACCAGCGGAAGATGGCGGCGACGACACATGTGACTGCGTCAGACCAGTTCATGCCCCAGAACCGGTATGTGGCTCGGCTGGGGCTTCTGGCTTTTGATGATAGGCTTAGGTGAGTGGACTGGGTATTTGGCCCAGCTAGCGCCCCTTCATCATATGGATAGGAGTAGTGGCATTTGATGCCAAGATGGCGGATTCAGGCATATTGTTGTAATACATTGTAAGGTCCTCGAGAATAATCTATAAAGTGGCCGCATGCATCTCCCAGATGCAGAGGCCGGGGGTCATCCTCCTTTTCTAAAAAAAAAAGTAAAATTATACTAGTGAGTGAAGGATATTTTCTAAACGCATCCTTATTTTAGCTTCGAATTAAACCACATCTTATCATCAACGCCATTTTCCCCGCCAAAAATAAATTAAAATGAAGTGCCACTCCGTCCTAAACTGTCACACCGCCCCTCTTCTTGGCGGGCTCTGAGAAACGATGGTTTGGGATCTAGCCTCCTAGAAGCAGAGCAGACCTACAAAGATTCAAGCATTCCCCCGGCAAGCCAATAATGATCGCATGAACTTGTCCCTGAACTCTCCTCCTTTCTTTCCCGGATCCCTCGTGCCCCGGGGCAAGGAAAGATCAAAAGATCCCTAGCTACACGTACGAGGGACACGAGACAGGGCATCAAATCGATCCCCCCGGCCGGGTGAGCCTTCTCCCTCACCCCTTTTCCCCGGCGGCAAGCGGAACTTTCGATAGATAAGCGCAAGACAAGAAAGATGTCTGGCAATCCATGCATTGGACCCGGAGAAGAGGAGGGAGAGATCGCTGTGCGCTAGTTGCTCGGAGATCGGAATCCGCATATTTTTGTGTTGGTGTGCTTAGGCTGATTTGTGCGTGTTTTGTGCTTGACTGGACCGTCCCCCCGGCCGGGTTTCACTTCACCAAAGCTGTGAAGGCCGGCCGGCTGGCCTGAATCTTCTCCGAGCTCTGTATACCTACAGGGTTGTAACTATGTCGGGATTCTGCAGATCATTTGAGACGATTCCTTGGATCCAATGCCGGTGGGCGAAGTGGCGGGCGCTCGCTGATCGAACAAGATCTGTTACTGCACATGATGCTTCTCTCGATCGAGGACACTGGGCATGCATAATACCTCCATCTTTCAAGTGAAAAAAAAAAACAACTGCCTCCTCATGAACACTTGCAGTTTCTTACCCACACATTTTTTCTCACTCCACATCCCCATCTGTCCTGGTATCTCAAGTCATGCATAATGGTTTACTCGCTACTCTTCGGAATCGCCTAAGCAATGTTGCTTCCCTCGAGCTCGCGTATGTTTTGTCTTTGTTGTAGGATGTTTCCGCCAGCGATGCGCCCGACGACAGGTTCCTCAACCACGGCTACCCGTTTTCCTCTAGGTGCGCCTACTCGCTGCTCTCCTCCGACCACGAGATTGACCTGAACGCCGGATACATTTGGGGCTCCAAGGCACCTATGAAGGTTAAGATCTTCGGTTGGCTTCTGTGCCATGACAAATTGAGCACGATGGCTAACCTTCTACATAAGACCATTACGTCTGCCTCCTCATGCCCCCGGTGTGGTCTTACACTGGAGGATGCAACCCACCTTGCCTTGCTCTGCCCATGTGAGGACCAGGTGTGGTCCCCATTGGGCCTGCAGTCACCTCGCTCCATCGACCTTGTTTGGGACACTCCTAACCCGGCCGGCCTCAACATCAACATTTGGCTCATCGTTGCCCGCGCCATCCTATGGAAGCTCTGGGACTCTAGGAATGTGTGTGTCTTCCGCAACGAGCTCCACTCTCCACTGGATACCTTGAACATTATTTCAAACTTTACTTTTTGAGCCTTCAGGTTTAAGGACCCCGTAAGTAGGGAGGTTGTTGTGTCTTGACGCCTGTACCTTTCCTTTCACTGTAATCTACTCCTATGATGTAACTCTCCCACGGGCATTTTGAGTAAAAAAAAAACAATGCATCCATCTTACATACTCCCTCCGTCCGGAAATACTTGTCGAAGAAATGGATGTATCTAGACGCATTTTAGTTCTAGATACATCCATTTTTATCCATTTCTTCGACATGTATTTTCGGACGGAGGGAGTATATTATTTTCCAAGCTCTCTTTCAGTCCTCTCCTCCCCAACTGGAAAGGCTTTCTTCAGTCTGCAATATCATATGGCATCCTGCTTCTGCGATTCTTCACAAGCAACTACGCACATGGTAACCATTAACTAACAACCTAGCTGTTTTTTCCAAGCCTAACGAAGTTCCCAGTAACTTCGAACGGTGGGTGGCTTTGCTTAAGGAATCTGACAAGCTGCTAAAAAACTTTGCATTTTGGCCCCATCGGTGCGACACATTTTCAAAGCCACGGCTCGTACGTTCTTTCCGGGGAAGTGGAGCGGGAACAACAAGAGGAGAGGGGGCAGGCTTTAGTTTAGGCAGCGGTTTGGACGGAGGAGAGCCGTCCGCGCGACCTGTTGCGCAGCTGTGCAGATCTTTCTCTGCATTGCACACAGAAAGGAAGGCCTTTCCGGTCCTTGGAAAGCACTCGGGCCCTTGTTCTTTTCTTCTCTTTTCTGGAAAGAAAAGCCCACCTTGCATTGGTTGCTTGCTTGCACAACGTGCTTAATTAACACTTAACACCCACTAAACTAGTAACCAAATCATGTTGTGCAGTAGTTTATTTCCGGAAGTTATATGGCTTCAATCAACAATGCACCTTTGGCCAGCAATTTGGTTGCGTGCGTCTCACGAGGTCGTGATGCATGCATATATATCCTGTAGAAACGCATCAATCATCAGCCATCTACGAGAAAGTAAGACTAGCTAAGCCAGCAGTGAAACCGTGTAGTGCAAGGTTTGATCTTTCGCAACACAGCTGCCCCAGAGGCCAACACGGCACGGAATCATCAACCAAAGGTGCTAATATGACAGGCGATACGGATGATGAGAAGATCAAGAAAGGATTTACGACCAGACCCCGCTTTGTTCGGTGTTCCGATTTCCGAAAGCGGCGGCACGAGGAGCAATGGACCTTAATTTGGACCATGGCGGATTCCGCCGCCATGTCTTGCCATTGTTAGCGCACGCGCTCGCTCGGACCAGCCTGACACCCAATAATTCTCAGCTGATCCGGACGATGAGAAGATCAAGCAAGGATTTACGACCCCCCTTTGTTCGGGGTTCTGATTTCCGCAAGCGGTGGCACGAACAATGGACCTTTGGACCATGGCGGATTCCGCTCGCTCGGTCGGACCAGCCTGACACCCAATAATTCCCAGCTTGATCCCGCCGTTGCTGGTAAGCTGTAGCGCTCACGGAACATGTCCGTCGTACAGACCATGGTTCCTGTCTATAAGAACTTTGCAATGTCTTCAAGGGGAAGGCGCTGAAAGTTGTTGGCCTCGTGAGAGGAAACCTTTCGGAGTTTCAGTGCGGCCAGCCACCGGCATGTAGGGAGGAGGAAAGAATTGGATGCAGCGAGTGTCATCGATCAAGCTGTTATCCACGGAATGTCGAGAGGAGATATTAAACAAGTAGTGTAGTACCCAGGGGAGATGAAAGAAAAGGCCGCATAGGAGAGCCTTCGCTTCGGATTGCGTTCTGTACTCTGTACTCTGGAGTCTGGACTCAACTTTCCCGGCTTCTTTATCCTGGGTGGATGAAGAGATCAGGGCGTCCAGTCCAGATACACTGATATTGTAGCATATATTCGTATGGAAGAAACTATATTTTTTTCTTCGAGAAGAGAGGTGTTTTGATCCCGGGCGATTTAGGCACTAATTTTTTCAAAATTCTAAAAACAAATCATATTTTGAAGGTTCAGAAGCATTTGAAAATAAAACTCAATATATTTGAAAAACTTATTACATGTAGTTAGCGTCAACATCACAACAACAAGCATAGACAACATGCATGTAGTGCAAAAAAACTCGTTGCATGCAAATATGATACACCCAGACACATTGCATCGCAAAAAGGCCTCGTTGCTTGCAGCACCTAGTGGGGCGTAGTGTCGTGCGCCGGACGCTCGCAATAGTGCATGCACATACAGACAACTACTCCCTCCATTCCTAAATATTTATCTTTGTAGAGATTTCAACAAGTGACTACATACGGAGCAAAATGAGTGAATCTACACTCTAAAATATGTCTATATACATCCGAATGTGGTAATTCATTTGAAATCTCTAAAACGACAAACATTTAGGAACGGAGGGAGTAGATGATACCCTCCCCCTCTGTTTTAAAAAAAGAGAGATATTTCAATGAGATTTAATCGTAAGGAAATGAATATTTGAATTAACAATATGCGAATAAAACTGAAAATACATATCATCTACTCCCTCCATTCTCAAATATAAGTCTTTTTAAAGATTCCAACAAATGACTACATACGAAGTAAAATGAGTGAATCTACACTCTAAAAAATGTCTACATACATTCATATGTTGTAGTCCATTTAAAATGTCTAAAAATACTTATATTTAGGAACGGAGGGAGTACTACTCATTACAAAATGTTCATGAAACCTCAAATTTTGTTCCCACGTATTTTAAAAATGTTCATAACATATGAGAAAGTAATTGTGTTATTAAAATAAGTTCATAAACACGTCAGAGTGTTTGCACGTTTTACAAAAAATGTTCACGTGTGTGTTTACAAAATGTTCACCATGTATTCAAAATAATATTCGATGTGCATTTTACAATTATTCAAGATGTATTTGGTAAATGTCCATCGTGTATACGATTAATGTGTATCTACAAAATGCTCAGTATGTATTTAGCAAAAAATGGCATGTATTTGAAAACTGATACAGTAAAATATTTAAAAGGAAATCAGAATATTTTTTTAACAGCAGCCAAAAGAAAACCAATAGAGGAACGCACAGAAAAACGAAAGAAAACCGGTCTGTAACAGTTGAAACTTTTCAAAACCATGCTACTGGGCTGGCCCAGTAAAGCGAACGCTTAAGTTGAGCGTTTCTATGGTCTCGCAATAAGCTAGACCTAGTATTTGCGGTTTTCCCGTTTGTGACCCCTTCTCTCGTTCTGTAATGTGCTGCTACCCATCGCCCGAGCCGGCCTGCCACATGGGCGGTTCATCTCCGTCGGATTGAAATCACCCCCCCCCCCCCCCCCCCCCCCCCCCCCCCCCGATGACATTCCACCTATTATTCTGGTCCGCAAACTGATGCTACTCCTCGCTATTTGTCGCGAGCAACGCCCATGCCATGGGCATATCTGCCAAATAATGCTTTACCAGTCCATGGCACTCAAATAGGAACAGTAATGGACCAACCCAACTGGGTTTTGGTTACATGGTTTACCTCCTAGAAGGTTCCCCTGTCTTTTGGGGTTGGTTTTTTTTTTATGTTATGTCTATTTTTACTTGATTTTGTTTGATTTTTTATTTTATTTTTTTATACAAATGCATGACTTTCATTTTTAAAATTAGTTAATTTAAAAAATATGAACTTTACTATATTCACAAACATTATTTCAAATTCATGCAGTTTTTGAAATACTCATAATTAGTTTTAAATTATTGCCTTTTAAAATTCGTGATTTTTTAAAAAATTATATTAAAATTTTCCTAAAATTTATATCCATTCCTTTTAAATTCATGACTCTTTTTTAAAAGTTGATTTTTAATTTTGAAGCTATTTTGAAATTTGTGATAATTTTGAAAATCCATGAACATTTTTTTGGATCTCGTACTGTTTTACAAATTTTGGAAAAATTACTAATTTTGTTAACTAGCAAAGCAGCAACAGAGAAAAATGGGTAGAAAAACAATGAGTGATGTCAATGGGCGAGCAAACGAGAAAGGCGACGAATGAACATGCCATTGTGCTATGACCCACGATGTACTGAGTGTGAGCTTTGTAGAGCCTATTGGAGCTAGCAGTTCCTATTTGACGCGTGGGTCGATGGGTATCAATGAAACGCACCCCCCTCATGGTGTACACATGTTACATGGACCGACCAATTACAGGTCTTCTCTGTGTTTTTTCCAACCAATTTTGGAAGGTTTTCAAACCTTTCGGGAAACAGTTTTTCTCTTTTTCTGTGTTTCTTCTTGCCATATTTTTCTTCCATTATTCATTTTATTTCCTGAACATTTTTATGTCTCTTTTCTCTCTCCTTTTTTTTCATTTTAAAAGTGGGGAACATTTTTTGAAATTCAAAAACATTTTTGAATTGATGAATGGTTGAATTTTTTAATCCATGAATTTTGATGAATGGTTGAATTTTTTAATGGAAGATACTTTTTCTGAAAATTGAGTACAATTTATATTTGCTGAAATTGAAATAATTTTGAAAATTCGTGAATATATAATTTATGTCATGAACATTTTCAAATCGTTGAATATTTGTTCATATTCGTATACATCCTTGAAACTTCGTGACCATTTTTTAAATCCAAAATCTTTTTTAAACTCGTGAACCTTTTTAAATTTTTGATTTTTTTGAAAATTAGAATTATTTTAGAAATTAATAACTATTTGTTGAAATTCATAATGTTTTGAAACCGCATACAATTTTAAAAACGAAAAAAAGAAGAAAATTTAGGTTAAAAAAACCAACATGAAACAAAAAAAACAGGGGTGCCGCGCCAGGCATCGTGCATCGGCCAGCGGGAGTACGCTTTCGCTCGCTTTCCTCCACGCGGGTCGGGAAATAGGAGCTGCCATTCGATGTATATCCTATTTGACGGTCATATCCTCAAATATAGTACGATTCGTGAAATGCACACATCCCCACTGTAGCTACTACGAGATCCATGTAAGTTGGCACTTTTGAACTCCCTTTTCACACTGTTTTGTAAACATTCTAGAATGTTTTGCTCGTGGTTTTCTCTTTTTTCTGAGTTCTTTATTTCAGTTCGTTTTGGTTCTTTTTTATTTAGTTTTCTTAAATTCGTGTTTTCTGAAATTCATGGTCATATTTCAATATAATTATTTTCAGAATTTTGAAATAGTCAATTTCGCCAAGATTTTGCAAATTCGTGTTTTTCTCAATTAATAAAATATTATCAAATTCATGAAAAAAATAATACATAGTTTTTTTTCAAATACGCGATTTTTTCAAATATTTTTTATTTTATAATTTTCAAAATTCAATAAAAAGAAACAACTGATTTGTTTCCTAATCCAGTATACTGCCATAGCAAAAGATGAACGAAAAAAAATGCAAACAGGCTGAGTGAGCAAGCGGTTGTTGGGTAGCAGTCTACACGGGCGACGTCCCTATGCTTCTTGGGTTTGTCTTTTTAATTTTATTTCTCATTTTTCAATTTTTTTGTTCTTTTCAAATTCGTGAACTTCCTTCAAATTTTGTAAAAAAAATCATATCCACAAACTTTTTCTGAATTCGTGAACCTTTTCAAAGCTATATTTTTTCCAATTCATTCTTTTAAGAAAAAGGGACATTTTTCTATTTTTTAAATTTTATAAATTTCAAGATTCATGTTTTTTTGCGCAAGTCAACTGTACACCAGGTCAATCAGTCAACTGTTGATCGATCAACTGTGCAAACGAAAATGGGGCGATTGAGCGAGCACTTGGTTCTTTGGCCGTCCCATACATGAGAAGCTAACCGAGGCTAAACGAGCAAAATAGGTGGTCTCCATCTTTATCTCGCCCCGCGCAAGAGCGGATGACCACTCGCCTCAAGGGGCAGTGTAGTGTCTGGCCCAGTTAGATGCAATTGCTTCGCTTCTTTTTATTTGTTTTTTCGTTTCCGTTTCCATCTCTTTTTTTTCACTTTGTGTATAATTCATAATGTTCTACTAAAATATATATTTTTGGAAATTACTTTACTTAAATTTTTAAAATATTCACCGCGCATCACAAAAATGCTTGTATCATTAAAAAATGGTCATCACATTTTTTAACAAAGTGTTTCGTGTTTAAAACATGTTCATGATGTGTAGAACAATTGTTTGCACGAGTTTTAATAAATGCTTTCCAGAAAAAGTTCCACATGTATTTTTAAATAATAAAATTGTATTTATGTTTTGAAAATGTATTAAAAATGATTAAAGATGTATTCTGATTTTTTATTATGTATTTAAAAAGATGTTCAACGTGTATAAAACAATGTTCGGCATGTATATGTTGAAAATGTACAAAGTGCATTCAGAAAATGTTCAATGTGTATTAAAAATGTTTATTTTACATTTAAAAAAATGTTCAAAGTTTATCTGAAAAATTTGTCACATGTATTCAAAAGTTTGTCAAGTCATGTTTGAAAAATGTTTAAATCTATTTGAAAAACATTTAGCAAGCATTCAAAAAAATATTCAAACTATGTTCATCATGTATTTTAAAATATTCAATATAAAAAACTATGCAACATGTATACATAAAATGTACAAGGTGTAGTAAACAATTTACATGTATTTGGAAAAAGGAAAAATAATGAAAAATAGAAGAGAAAAAAATAAACCAAAAGAAACACAATCCAATACCGTAAAAGAAAACACATCAAAATTTGACATGGAACCTTCCCAAAACCATTCCAACCAGATGAAAGATTCTATGAACCAATGCAAAACCACTCGCGCAACGCATTATATTGGGCCGACCTATCTTAACAATCGTCTTCTCTGAGTCGATACTTATATCATAGTAGATGAGACATAGCTCTTGCAGCGCCAGTTCGCCAACTGGCGCTACGCGTCGAATAAGAGGTCCCCTTGCTAGGCCATCTCGCGCCATGGTCGACAGTTGAGCTGCAAGCCGTTCATCACCTCTTTGTTGTCATGCCTCGGGACAATGATTTTAGTGGGCTGCTCGCTCCGCGGAGAAGTGTGTGGACTCACCAAATGGCAACCAAGATTGCCATAGGCCCATGTCCATACAAGGCCTATATTCTCTCTCTCTCTCTCTCTCTCTCTCTCTCTCCAAAAAAGGTAGAAGGCACCTACACCTAGGCCAGTCCTATGGCGCGCGCAATAGCGATGTAGCACATACCCCCCATAGACCGGTTTTTTGTGTGTGTTCTTCTTTCGTTTTTCCGCCTTTTAATTTTTCATCCTTTTCCTTCCATTTTGATGTTTTCGTATGTTCCTTTTCATGTTCGTCTTTTATTTTCTTTATGTTTTATATTTTATTTTGCTTACATCTTTCAAATTTGTGAACATTTATTGAATTCAAAATTTTTACTTTCAAATCGTGATTTTTTAAATTTAGGATTATTTTTACAAATTGATGAACATTTTGAAAATCATGAACAATTTACGAATTCACGAACATTTTTGGAAACTCATTCATTTTTTAATTGCAGAACTTTTCTTAGTTGGTGAATATTTTTTTAAATTTGGACACAATTTCTGGAATTCATGAACATTTTTTGTTTTGATGACTTTTTTAAAATGCATGAACATTTTTTTGAATAAATGAACATTTTCGAATGGTAAACTATTCTAATCGGTCGGCCATCCAAAGCTTCGGCCGGTCGCACCAATCCTTCGCTCGCATACTCACGCAGAGGCAGCCACATGTACAGCTGGATCCACCCACCACCCATGGCTCTCCCCCATCCTTATCTCTTCACGCGTCTTTCACCACATCCATTCCTTCTCTGCGCCACACCCTCCCACAAGTCGTCTTCTACCTCTCTTTCTCCACCTCCCTCCCCGCGCATGAGAGCCATCGCACTGTTGTCCCACCATTTCTCATCTCTCAACACCGACGAGGTCATCAGCCGCACACTCCTCTCCAGCAGTGCCACAAACCACTCGGGGGCAGTGAGGTGCTGGGACAGCCGAGGCGCCTGTGCTGCGACACGTGATGAGACGTGCTGGAACTCCAGGGACATGCTGTGATGAGCTTCTCTGGTGCCGAGCAGCAGAGTTGACCAAAGTTGCAACTGGCTGGAACCAGCGAGTTTGCGGTGCTGCAAACTACAAGTCGTGGTGTTAGAAGCAACAATTCGTGTTGCTGGACCATGCGCCACAAATGTTGGAACCGACACAACGGCGTTGCGAGCCGATGAGGCGATGATGCTGGAACATGCACCAATTTTTGCTACAACCGGCCGACGCAGGAGCTGAAACCACAGCAGACGGTGCCGCGACTGGTAGGGAGCTGCAGATTTTTTTTGTTGTGACCAGCTTCTACCGAAATTGGAACCGACATTTTTTTTGCCGGAACCGACTTCCACCCGAGCTGCAACGGGTATTTTTTATTGCTGGATTTGTCGTCGGCAAAGCGCACAAAGCTGCAACTCCATGCATAGGAAGCTACAACCATTGTGGTAGAAGCTGGAATCATTCTACGCAGATGCTACAATCATGACATAATTTTGTTGGAGCCGGCTATGGCATGATACAATGATGTCCTGAGACGCTGGAACCGTTGTGCTGGATGCTACGACCACAACTTATTTTCTGGAGGCGGCTACGATATGCTACAACCATGGCTGCGAGGGGGAGCACGTGATACTGGAGCGGGGGAAGGGGGCAGAGTTGGGTATGTTGCAACGACGACCGGGAGTGAGGGCGTGCAGCGCGAGGTGATTTTTGCCGCAAGGTCACATCTCACTGCTCTGCTTGACGACGAGTTTGACCCGTGACGAGGGCAACTAGATGATACCCGACGGTGAGGGGAGCAAGCTTTTCTGCGGCGAGGTCAATGGTGCTCGTCCATGGTGGGGTCAGCGGCACTTGATTCGCCACGCTCTTGCGTCATTTGGGGGGCAAAGCTGTTAGTGGGATGGAAGCGGAGCCTTATTAGTGGCTAGGAATTGTTGTATCTAGCGACCAGGATGTGAAAAGCCGAAAGTTTGGGCCGACTGGCTGGCGCCTAGCACTACCCTTTTTGAATCCATGAAAATTTTGAAATTTGCAATAGTTTTTGATTTTTTTTTCTGAATATTAAAAAAACATTAACATTTTTCCCAAATCATGAGCATTTATCCATTTCCCAAACATTTTTTTTGAAATCATGAATAATTATTGAATAAGCAAACATTTTTTGAATCCACAAACATTTTGTGATTTCAATTTTTTTTCAAAATCATGAGAATTCATCAACATTTTATGATTTCTCGAACATTTTTAAAATTTCTTTTAGATCCTGAATTAGTTTAAAGGAAAAAAGCAATAACAAAAAAAAAGAAACAAAATGAAATACAAGAGGCATTCCCACACATGCACTAACGCGCGTATCGACCCGAATATCCAGCAAACATCAGATTTTTAGGCATGCAAATTGAACAATTTTCATGGCAAATTATGTTCGCCAATCATGGCAAGTTTAGCCGACGAGCATGGCAAATTTGTCTCATATTATTTTTGTTCTTAGAAAATTGTCGTACTTGCAAACTAAATTTGCTATCTTCGTGCAAATATAAATTACCATGAAAAACGTTCTATGCCATGCCTAAAAATCTGATAGATTTTTAGCATTTCTGAAAAATGAACACATATTCAGGATGGCTTCCGCGGGGTGGAGCTAGCGGAGCTGCGGAGGAGAGGGATCTTGGAGGCTTGAAGCTCTCCATCGTTATCCAGAAGCAAGCATCTGCATCTCCGTTCCTTTCCGCTTGCCCCCATTTCCGGAAAGAGAGCAGGCGAAAGTGGCGAACAAGATGCATGTCGCGTCAGATCGCAAGTCAAAAAGACACCACCATATAATTGAATCCTCCTGCTACCGATTACCGAGCTATTACGCACAGTGCTATTAAATTATTGTCCACGCCACCAATGCAAAGTCTAATCTGTCCGGTCCAAAACTTCCGACTTCGTGTAGAGTATACTTCTCTGATTTTATTTATTCTGCATATTATGTTTGACTGAAGTTTAACTTCATAAAGTTTGATCAAGTTTATGAAAAAAAATAAATATTTACCATAACAAATTTATATGATGTGAAAGTACATTCAATAATAAATCTAATGGTATTGATTTGTTATTGTATATGTTAATATTTTTGTTTATAAACTTTGTCAAAGTTTATAAAGTTTGATTTTGACCAAAACTAATACGCGAACTAAATAAAATCGAAGGGAGTATTACTCCTTTCGTCTCATAATATAAGAGCGTTTTTGATACTATACTAGTATTAAAAACGTTTTTATATTATTGATCGAAGGAAGTACAACGGTAGAAACAGCGACCACATTTAACCGGAACTAACTTCAAACCAAGCACAGATCCTATGTTTTACTTCAACGCTGCATGGATAAGCTGTGCGAGCGTGGCCGGCCTCCGTCCAGTCCAGCTATACACCCAATGCACGGCGGGCCGCCGCGTACGTACGTACGCGACGGGCCAACGAACGCCGGGGCCGGCCACGGCGGGAGGAGAGCGACGGCTGTCGGATTCGCCAAGAACCGTAGGCGCACTAGCCACGAAAGTTGTTGCGCCGGGCCAATGCCCAATGGCTTGGTTGCAAAAGGAGGAGGGAGACGAAAGAAGAGGCGGATCGAGGCCTGCATGATGAACTGTCTCCACCAGCCAGTAGGCGCGCGATTGCCTGCACTGCATTATGTGACGCACCAAAATGTGTGGTGTGTCAGCTCGCGGATTAACGTACACGGTACACCCATGAAAACGATGTGCGCATGATGAATTAGTTTAGCACCAAAACGATGCTGTCGACCACCAGCTAAGCCTCGGCATGCAGTTGAAGATACGCTCCATATGGTTTTCTCTTTACCAAAGATATACTCCCTCTGTTCCTAAATATAAGTCTTTCTAGAAATTTCATTATGAACTACATACGAAGTAAAATGAGTGAATCTACACTCTAAAGCATGTTTATATACATCTGTATGTAGTCCGTAGTGAAATTTTTAAAAAGACTTATATTTAAAAACGGAGGGATTAGGTTCCAGAATCCAGATGTGCCTATGGAGCATTATCCATGCCATGGGCCACGCATGTGGCAGCGGCACCTTCCGAATTGTACATTTTGTCTTAGTGTTTTGGACCATTTGGAAGTTTGGGACCAGGGTGCTCCTACGAATAAGTAATGTTACCGGAGCCGGGATGTACCGGTGTTGGATCCACTGTCCATCGGTTTCATTAAGATCCGTGCAGTCTGACCCGGTATAACACAATAATTCATTCCAGCAACTATACTTTGTAATACAGTCTGAGACAAAACAGTGACTAGCAGCTTTTTGCAGAGGAGAGAGAGAGAGAGAGTTAGAATTGAGAGACGGACGCTGCATGCATTCTCTCTCCATACAAATGATATGTACTTAATTTTATCCTTAAATTTTAAATGATTGATATCTGTTAAATGAAATGTCCATTTTTTGAAACTTTTTATATATTTGGAAACGTGATGACAAGATCTTTAGAACAAGATCAATCTTGGATATATTTGAAATACTTATTATTTTATATATATCAGTTATCTTTGAAATGACTTTCACAAAGCATAAATTGTTTCGCTTTGAAAAAATATTTCATATATTTGAAATAATCAGTTTCACTCCTCGCAAAAAAAAGAAATAATCAGTTTCACACACGCAACAATCTATTTCACATAGCCGAAATAACCAGTTTCACATATTTAAAAAATGGACCTAAATTTTATGCTTTGTGAAACACATTACATAATTTGATCTCACTCAATTTAGAGAAACACATTACACTCACTGAGTTGTAATACTATGTTTCACTCATTTCAAAAATCTGATTTCACTCATTCCAAAAGATCGATTTCACACATTTCACTAGTTTCAGAAAACAAATTACACTCACTCATTTGAAATAAGTGAAATTTAAATTTTGATATGATTGAAATAGAAAAACTTAAACTAGTTTAAATATATTCAAAATTGGTCTTGTTCTAAAGATCACATGTTCAGGAATTTGAATATATAAAAAAAATTCAATAATAGAAAATTAGTGTTAGAGATATTGTCCATCTAAAATTTTAAACAAAGATAAAATGGATGGATTTGTTGCGTTTCTGTGAAAAGGTACTACATCATTCTGACATTGATTAGATTAAAACCAGAAATACAAGAATTTTTTTGCAATGAATACTTTCATATACAGATGAACATGGTCCCACAACTTTAGATGTGGCAGCACCTCATTGGTGGGAGGATCACCGGTAGCTCCCGGCTCCGGCAAAAAACACTTTATGGGTGCTCCTATTCATTCGCATGGCAGAGTCCATGCCTGCAATTCAACCTAGCTTGGATGTACTGTCTAAAAGGAACTCTTGAAAACACCGACAATTGTCGGCCGAGCATCACTAGAGCAATAACATCCCCACCACCTCTAAACTAACCTTTGTCAAACTTTGGCAACTTTATTTAAACAATAATCATATCCTTTACAACAGAAGGGAGCAACAAGTCAGGCGGCTTATCACACCACACCATTGTTAACCGCCCTTGACACTATATCGTGTAAGTTCATGAGCGCCAATGTTTACGTCTTGCACACAATGATTTGTAGTCGCCTTGCCAAAACAACTCATTAGCTTCCGGCAATCGTTTGCCAAAACAACTCATTAGTGCCAAAACAACTCATTAGCTTGAGCTTACTACCTAGTCTAGCACCCGGCCCCGGCTATGTGCAGACCTAGCGCCGGTGGTCACTCCGGCCCCGGTGGCCACTTACCTCTCCCGCCGGTGGCCACCTACTTCCTCCGTTGTGAAACCTCTGGAGTTTGCCGAGCATCATCTCTCTTCCAATCTGTTGCACGGAAGCCACAACTTCTTCACCTATGGCTATATCAAATCTCAAGTTCAAGACGGGGAAGGTTTTTGAGGAGTACATCAAGAAGCAATGTGGCGTTTCGATCAATAGCTCCATTGATCGTGGCTCTGGTAAATTCTTTCTAGTGGTGAATTTCAATAGTTCTAAGCTCTGTCTAAATCCAGGCTCTGTCGGTCTCATCCTTGAAGCTTGTTTCAGTGGAGAGGCCAAGCACTTTTGTGTTTCTCATTTGCAAGATTGGTCCTTTAAGTTCTGTGTTTCTTCACCTGAGGTGGGGTTTGAGATTGTTAGGGGGGGGGGAGGGCAACCTCTCCACTGATATGTTCCGTGTTGAACTTTTGCTTTGGGGAGCGGGGGATCAAGAGCTCATAGATCGATTCAATCATTATCAACGTTCTACAAATCTTGAATGGACCCTAGTTTATAATTCTTGCCAGACTTATGCTCAAGCTGTTCAAGAACCAAGATTTTTCTCTTTTCGAGATCAGCAATCCGAATCTTCTCGGAATTTTCAAAATCCAATTTTAGTTTCAGATCACCTAGCGCGATCAAGGTAGAGCGTTAATCCAGTACTAACTGCCCCCAACAATGTCGCTCTAGGAAGGAGGGCGGGATCAGGGCATTTTCAAACTTGAAATGGGTCCGGAATTCTGGCATCATCGGGCCCAGGGTCAATCAAATCTTTTCTGTGTGAGGTGCCTTCTATTGGGCCACGTTTGGCCCAACTGCACTAACAAAATAAAGTTCAAACCCTGTAAGCGTTGGGGCCATATTGCCATCAACCGTAGATACAAGGCTGGAGCCGGTGGTCCAATTTTTCAATATGTCAGACTCAACCAGCTGACTTTGAAAACCAGCCGTAATGAACGTTCTGTTGGTCGGCCGGGTCCACCAGCCAGTGACACAAACATTTCGCATTCCCATAGTCAGGAAGCTCCTGGTTTTTTGGCGATTACTTCTCAGGACAGAGCTGCTGTTCTTCCTCATAGACCTCCACTACCTCGCATTGCTCACAAGAAGGGATTTTGCCTCTACTCCGCCCCTCTTGTCAGTGTCTGCCACGGTCATTGTCGGAGATGACAACTTTTCCCTTTGATCCGACGCCGTTCTTGCTCCCGGGGACCCATGGCATTGAAGTTGAAGGCAGGCCTGCTAGGGCGCGGGTCATCCATGGGCCAATGCCTGCTGAAATGAAAATCTCACCATCGCCACTCTGGTTCCTATGCCCTAAGGTGAAGTGGACTTTGCTAATGTTTGGGAGATTCTGTCAGATTTTATTGTTTCTGAGAGAGTGGGGTTTTCTGCTATTTCAAGATGTCCCTTCGGTCAGGCATTTGTGAGATGTAATAGTGTGGCTGGTAGGGATTCTCTGGTCAACCGTAGTCCACACCGTTTTGATGATATTCACATCGTCATTCAAAAGCACAATGAGGGTATGAATTGGAAAAAGTTCAATTTGGCTAGGGATTGTTGGCTGTTATTGGTTGGTTTTCCGGCAGATCTTAGGTGCATGGCAGAGCTCAACAATGTGTTGGGGAACGCAATATTTCAATTTTTTTACCTACGATCACGCAAGATCTATCTAGGAGATGCATAGCAAAGAGCGGGAGAGTGTGTCCACGTACCCTCGTAGACCAAAAGCGGAAGCGTTTAGTAACGCGGTTGATGTAGTCGAACGTCTTCGCGATCCAACCGATCCAAGCACCGAACGTACGGCACCTCCGTGTTCAGCACACGTTCAGCTTGATGACGTCCCTCGAACTCTTGATCCAGTTGAGGCCGAGGGAGAGTTCCGTTAGCTCGACGGCGTGGCGATGGTGATGATGAAGTTACCGGCCCAGGTCTTCGCCTAAGCACTACGATGATATGACCGAGGTGTGTAACTGTGGAGGGGGGCACCGCACACGGCTAAGAGAAGACTTGGTGTGTTTTTGGGGTGCCCCGTCCCACGTATATAAAGGGGGGAGGAGAGGTGGCCGGCCCAAGGGGGGGTGCGCCATGGGGGGGAGTCCTACTTGGACTCCCGGTCCAAGTAGGATTTCGCCCCCCTTTCCTATTCCCACTAGGAGAAGGAGGGAAGGAGGAGGAAGAGAGAAGGAAAGGGGGGCCGCCCCCCACCCTAGTCCAATTCGGTTTGGGCTTGGCGGGGGGAGGGGGGGCGCCACCACCTGGCCGCCACCTCCTCTCTCCACTAGGGCCCATGAAGGCCCATTAACTCCCGGGGGGGGGGGGTCCGGTAACCCCCGGTACTCCGGAAAATGTCCGATCCTTTACGAAACCATTCCGGTGTCCAAACATAACCTTCCAATATATCAATCTTTATGTCTCGACCATTTCGAGACTCCTCGTCATGTCCGTGATCTCATCCGGGACTCCGAACAAACTTCGGTTCATTAAAACACATAACTCATAATACAAATCGTCATCGAACGTTAAGCGTGCAGACCCTACGGGTTCGAGAACTATGTAGACATGACCGAGACACATCTCCGGTTAATAACCAATAGCGGAACCTGGATGCTCATATTGGCTCCTACATATTCTACGAATATCTTTATCGGTCAAACCGCATAACAACATATGTTGTTCCCTTTGTCATCGGTATGTTACTTGCCCGAGATTTCATCGTCGGTGTCATCATACCCAGTTCAATCTCGTTACTGGCAAGTCTTTTTACTCATTTCGTAATGCATCATCCCGCAACTAACTCATTAGTCACAATGCTTCCAAGGCTTATAGTGATGATCATTACTGAGAGGGCCCACAGATACCTCTCTGATGCACGGAGTGACAAATCCTAATCTCGATCTATGCCAACTCAACAAACACCATCGGAGACACCTGTAGAGTATCTTTATAATTACCTAGTTATGTTGTGACGTTTGATAGCACATAAGGTGTTCCTCCGGTATTCGGGAATTGCATAATCCCATAGTCTGAGGAACATGTATAAGTCATGAAGAAAGCAATAACAATAAAACTAAACGATCATTATGCTAAGCTAACAGATGGGTCTTGTCCATCACATCATTCTCTAATGATGTGATCCCATTCATCAAATGACAACACATGTCTATGGCTAGGAAACTTAACCATCTTTGATTAACGAGCTAGTCAAGTAGAGGCATACTAGGGACACTCTGTTTGTCTATGTATTCACACATGTACTAAGTTTCTGGTTAATACAATTCTAGCATGAATAATAAACATTTATCATGATATAAGGAAATATAAATAACAACTTTATTATTGCCTCTAGGGCATATTTCCTTCACAATGTATTGTCAATTTTGGTAAACTGCTATCATGGGATAGGGCCAAATCTACATAAGCTGCAATATCAGTTAAAGTTAGGATTGATGCTCTGAAGGATGTTCCAATCAATTTAGCTGTTACTGGTGATGTGCATTTCCAAGGGGAGTCTTGGACCTACCCTGTGATCATATTTCAAGAGGAATTAATTGGAGAAGGGCCTACTGAGGAAGACCTAATTCCTATGGATGGCAATCCACATCCTAGACCTCCAGAACAACATCACCATCACAACCAGTTCAACCTTTTCCTTGGGCCTGTACCTCAGCACCAGCCTGATAATCACAATAATAACCAACAAGTACAGTTAGGTAATGAAGTTGATTAATTGGAGGAAGAAGAGGGTTGAGATCATTAGGCTATACCTCTAGTTCAGAATGAAAACATCAATGTTGAGGTTCAAGCTGGAGAGTTCTTGGAGCTTAATGATATAACTGGGCCAGCAAATGTTCAGGAAGTGCAACACATGGAAGAAGATGATAGTGGCATTACTCTTTCTCTTGGTCAGCCTGATAACAGTACTAGTTCTGCTGAGTCTGTCAGAGGAGGAGCTGATTTGCAGATATTTGGAGATTTACTGGCACCAATAATTCCACCAGCACCACAACTTCCTTTAGAGGAGAGACATTTTGACTTAAATGTGCCAGTGATTGAAGTAGTGCAGCCCTTTCAGCCTGAGATCAATGTCTTAAATGCGCCAGATCTGAATCATGTTAAAGAAGTTCAGACACTGACAAATCAGGCAGTTTCTCTACTGGCCAATGTGGCTGCTGATATAGCTGGTCTTTCACATGTTGCAACTGCCCTGGATCAGCTTATTCCAGAAGTTGGTCTAGTTGCTGCAACTAGATTTGTTCCTGTGTTACCAGAAGCTCAGCAGCATGTTGTTACTAGCTCTGAACTTTTGCTGCAGAATCAGCAAGTTGAGGTTGTAGTTGTGCAAGGGAATTTGCTGCAAGAGAATGCTCCCACCGCTGTTCATAAGACTGGATTTGAACATTTAGAAGGTTCTTCTTTTGTAGTTGATGTTGATATAGTGATTGCAGAAAAGGAATTATCTCTTGGTGTTGATGCAGTGATTGCAGAAAAGGAAGACTCTCTTCCTGTGGCTACACATTACAATATTCCAGCTCTAGAGGCCTCTGATGAAGACTTATGTAGCTCTGCTCCACCTGGCTTTCCCATTCCTTGTTATCTTAATCAAGTCCAGGTGGGAGCTGTCAACTTATCTCCTCATGTGGTAGATCCTATCATGAAAGAAATCATGCAATCACAGGCTCTTCATCAATTAGATGGAGTAGGGCTGAGTAAAGACCAAGTTAATATTTGGCAGAAGCACTTTGCTCCCTCTTCTAACTCTGACAAGGTAGTGCAGGTGTCAGTGCAAGAAACCTTCGCGTGTGTTGCCCGAACTGTACACAGGCACGACAACAAGGAAGCAAAAAACACCGAGCATTCAAGACAAAACCAAGCCAGAGAGATAGCACTTTGTGGAATCAAAGGGCGGATCAAGAAGACCAAGACAAGCCAAGAGAACAAGATATCACCAAGGAAAAGCCTCCCTTGCCGAGCAGGCGAGCCTGGTCAGGTCGAGGCTGCCCCGAAGACAAGTCCCAGGATTTCCTCGACAGGCTTACCGAGGCCTCTGGCGGCCTACATCCCCGCCAAGACTCCACCGCTCCACCGCATCGCAAGGCAAGTCACCTATCGGTGCGGTGTCGAGCCTCCAGATGATTAAGTGGCTGTCATTTGGCACGTGGCAGCCATTTGGAAGGAAAGATCACCTCGGTATGACACCCGTCCAGAGGCGTGTCTAAGCGACACGGCAGGCCTGCCAGGCTGCATCCACAGCATGGCACCTAGTAGTGCATTTAATGCACTTTGTCCTAACTGCCAGAGTTAGGTATGATAGCACTTTTGGCTATCTAATCAGTGGATAATGACTGTTTTGCCATTGTGGTAACCCCTTAGCCTATAAAAAGAGGGCCGTTGCAACCTTAGAGAGGATTCGGACCCTCGTGTACTCATACACGCGAAGCTGCTCCTCCCTAGGCGACCTTGCCGGACTCGAGAGCCGCGCGTTCACCATTTGTTAGGGAACGTAGTAATTCAAAAAAATTCCTACGATCACGCAAGATCTATCTAGGAGATGCATAGCAACGAGAGGGGATAGTGTGTCCACGTACCCTCGTAGACCGAGAGCGGAAGCGTTATGTTAACGCATTTGATGTAGTCGAACGTCTTCACTATCCAACCGATCCAAGTACCGAACGTACGGCACCTCCGTGTTCAGCACACATTCAGCTCGATGACGTCCCTCGAGCTCTTGATCCAGTAGAGGGTCGAGGGAGAGTTCCGTCAACATGACGGCGTGGCTACGGTGTTGGTGATGTGATCCGCGTAGGGGTTCGCCTAAGCACTACGGCGCTATGACCGGAGGAGTAAACTGTGGAGGGGGGCACCGCACACGGCTAAGACAAATCTTGGTGTCCCTTTGGGGTGCCCCTGCCCACGTATATAAAGGAGGGGGAGAGAGAGGCCGGCGGCCAGGAGGGGCGCGCCATGGGGGGAGTCCTACTTGGACTCCTAGTCCAAGTAGGATTCGCCCCCCTTTTCCTTTCTTCCATCGGAGGGAATAGGAAGGAGAGGGAGAGGGAAAGGGAAAGGGAAGGGGGGCGCCGCCCCCTCCTTCTTGTCCTATTCGGACTCCCAAGGGGGGGTGCGCGTGGCCACCTCCCGTGGGCTTCCCTCTCTCTCCCTTTAGGCCCATGTTGGCCCAACACTTCCTCGGGGGCTTCCGGTAACCCCTCGGTACTCCAGTAAAATACCTGACTCACTCGAAACCATTCCGATGTCCGAATACAACCTTCCAATATAAGAATCTTTACCTCCCGACCATTTTGAGACTCCTCATCATGTCTGTGATCTCATCCGGGACTCCGAACAAACTTCAGTCACCAAAATACATAAATCTTAATACAAATCGTCATCGAACGTTAAGCGTGCGGACCCTACGGGTTCGAGAACTATGTAGACATGACCGAGACATATCTCCGGTCAATAACCAATAGCGGAACCTGGATGCTCATATTGGCTCCTACATATTCTAAGAAGATCTTTATCGGTCAAATCGCATAACAAGATACGTTATTCCCTTTGTCATCGATATGTTACTTGCCTGAGATTCGATCCTCGGTATCCTCATACCTAGCTCAGTCTCGTTACCGGCAAGTCTCTTTACTCGGTCCGTAATGCATCATCCCACAACTAACTCATTAGTCACATTGCTTGCAAGGCTTATAGTGATGTGCATTACCGAGAGGGCCCAGAGATACCTCTCCGATACACGGAGTGACAAATCCTAATCTCGATCTATGCCAACTCAACAAACACCATCGGAGACACCTGTAGAGCATCTTTATAATCACCCAGTTACGTTGTGACGTTTGATAGCACACAAAGTGTTCCCCCGGTATTCGGGAGTTGCATAATCTCATAGTCAGAGGAATATTTATAAGTCACGAAGAAAGCAATAGCAATAAAACTAAACAATCATAATGCTAAGCTATCCGATGGGTCTTGTCCATCACATCATTCTCTAATGATGTGATCTCGTTCATCAAATGACAACACATGTCTATGGTCAGGAAACTTAATCATCTTTGATTAACGAGCTAGTCAAGTAGAGGCATACTAGGGACACTCTGTTTGTCTATGTGTTCACACATGTACTAAGTTTCCGGTTAATACAATTCTAGCATGAATAATAAACATTTATCATGATGTAAGGAAATATAAATAACAACTTTATTATTGCCTCTAGGGCTTATTTCCTTCACTCTCCCACTTGCACTAGAGTCAATAATCTAGATTACATAGTAATGATTCTAACACCCATGGAGTCTTGGAGCTGATCATGTTTTGCTCGTGGAAGAGGCCTAGTCAATGGGTCTGCAACATTCAGATCTGTATGTATCTTGCAAATCTCTATGTCTCCCTCCTTGACTTGATCGCGGATGTAATTGAAGCATCTCTTGATGTGTTTGGTTCTCTTGTGAAATCTGGATTCCTTCGCCAAGGCAATTGCTACAGTATTGTCACAAAACATTTTCATTGAACCCGATGCACTAGGTATTACACCTAGATCGGATATGAACTCCTTCATCCAGACTCCTTCATTTGTTGCTTCCGAAGCAGCTATGTACTCCACTTCACACGTAGATCCCGCCATGATGCTTTGCTTGGAGTTGCACCAACTTGCAGCTCCACCATTCAATATAAATACGTATCCAGTTTGTGACTTAGAGTCATCCGGATCAGTGTCAAAGCTTGCATCGACGCAACCATTTACGACAAGCTCTTGGTCACCTCCATAAACGAGAAACATATCCTTAGTCCTTTTCAGCTATTTCAGGATGTTCTTGACCGCTATCCAGTGATCCACTCCTGGATTACTTTGGTACCTCCCTTCTAAACTTATAACAAGGCACACATCAGGTCTGGTACACAACATTGCATACATGATAGAACCTATGGCCGAGGCATAGGGAATGACTTTCATTTTCTCTCTATCTTCTGCAGTGGTCGGGCATTGAGTCTGACTCAACTTCACACATTGTAACACAGGCAAGAACCCTTTCTTTGACTGATCCATTTTGAACTTCTTCAAAACTTTATCAAGGTATGTGCTTTGTGAAAGTCCAATTAAGCGTCTTGATCTATCTCTATAGATCTTGATGCCCAATATATAAGCAGCTTCACCGAGGTCTTTCATTGAAAAATTCTTATTCAAGTATCCTTTTATGCTATCCAGAAATTCTGTATTATTTCCAATCAACAATATGTCATCCACATATAATATTAGAAATGCTACAGAGCTCCCACTCACTTTCTTGTAAATACATGCTTCTCCAAAAGTCTGTATAAAACCATATGCTTTGATCACACTATCAAAGCGTATATATATTCCAACTCCGAGAGGCTTGCACCAGTCCATAAATGGATTGCTGGAGCTTGCACACTTTGTTAGCACCTTTAGGATCGACAAAACCTTTTGGTTGCATCATATACAACTCTTCTTTAAGATATCCATTAAGGAATGCAGTTTTGACATCCATTTGCCAAATTTCATAATCATAAAATGCGACAATTGCTAACATGATTCTGACAGACTTAAGCATCGCTACGGGTGAGAAGGTCTCATCATAGTCAACTCCTTGAACTTGTCGAAAACCTTTTGCAACAAGTCGAGCTTTGTAGACAGTAACATTACCATCAGCGTCAGTCTTCTTCTTGAAGATCCATTTATTCTCTATGGCTTGCCGATCATCGGGCAAGTCAACCAAAGTCCACACTTTGTTCTCATACATGGATCCCATCTCAGATTTCATGGCCTCAAGCCATTTCGCGGAATCTGGGCTCATCATCGCTTTCTCATAGTTAGTAGGTTCTTCATGGTCAAGTAACATGACCTCCAGAACAGGATTACCGTACCACTCTGGTGCGGACCGTACTCTAGTTGACCTACGAGGTTTGGTAGTAACTTGATCTGAAGTTTCATGATCATCATCATTAGCTTCCTCACTAGTTGGTGTAGAAATCACTGGAACTGATTTTTGTGATGAACTACTTTCCAATTCTGGAGAAGGTACAATTACCTCATCAAGTTCTACTTTCCTCCCACTCACTTCTTTTGAGAGAAACTCCTTCTCTAGAAAGGATCCATTCTTAGCAAGGAATATCTTGCCTTCGGATCTGTGATAGAAGGTGTACCCAACACTCTCCTTTGGGTATCCTATGAAGATGCACTTCTCCGATTTGGGTTCGAGATTAGGTTGAAGCTTTTTCACATAAGCGTCGCAGCCCCAAACTTTAAGAAATGACAGCTTAGGTTTCTTGCTAAACCACAGTTCATATGGTGTCGTCTCAACGTATTTAGATGGTGCCCTATTTAACGTGAATGCACCCGTCTCTAGAGCATAACCCCAAAACGATAGCGGTAAATCGGTAAGAGACATCATAGATCGCACCATATCTAATAAAGTACGGTTACGATGTTCGGACACACCATTACGCTGTGGTGTTCCAGGTGGCGTGAGTTGCGAAACTATTCCACATTGTTTTAAATGAAGACCAAACTCATAACTCAAATATCCACCTCCACGATCTGATCGTAGAAACTTTATTTTCTTATTACGATGATTTTCTACTTCACTCTGAAATTCTTTGAACTTTCTAAATGTTTCAGACTTATGTTTCATCAAGTAGATATACCCATATCTGCTCAAATCATCTGTGAAGGTCAGAAAATAACGATACCCACCGCGAGCCTCAACACTCATCGGACCACATACATCAGTATGTATTATTTCCAATAAGTCAGTTGCTCGCTCCATTGTTCCGGAGAATGGAGTCTTATTCATCTTGCCCATGAGGCATGGTTCGCAAGCATCAAGTGATTCATAATCGAGTGATTTGAAAAGCCCATCAGCATGGGGTTTCTTCATGAGCTTTACACCAATATGACCTAAACGGCAGTGCCACAAATAAGTTGCACTATCATTATTAACTTTGCATCTTTTGGCTTCAATATTATGAATATGTGTATCACTACAATCGAGATTCAACAAAAATAGACCACTCATCAAGGGTTCATGACCAGAAAAGATATTACTCATATAAATAGAACAACCATTATTCTCTGATTTAAATGAATAACCGTCTCGCATCAAACAAGATCCAGATATAATGTTCATGCTCAACGCTGGCACCAAATAACAATTATTTAGGTCTAAAACTAATCCCGACGGTAGATGTAGAGGTAGCGTGCCGACGGCGATCACATCAACCTTGGAACCATTTCCCACGCGCATCATCACCTCGTCCTTAGCCAATCTTCGTTTAATCCGGAGCCCTTGTTTCGAGCTACAAATATGAGCAACAAAACCAGTATCAAATACCCAGGCACTACTACGAGCATTAGTAAGGTACACATCAATAACATGTATATCAAATATACCTTTCACTTTGCCATCTTCTTATCCGCCAAATACTTGGGGCAGTTCCGCTTCCAGTGACGAGTCCCTTTGCAGTAGAAGCACTCAGTCTCAGGCTTAGGTCCAGACTTTAGGCTTCTTCCCTTGAGTAGCAACTTGCTTGCTGTTCTTCTTGAAGTTCCCCTTCTTCCCTTTGCCCTTTTTCTTGGAACTAGTTGTCTTGTTAACCATCAACACTTGATGCTCCTTCTTGATTTCTACCTCCGCAGCCTTTAGCATCGCGAAGAGCTCGGGAATTGTCTTTTCCATCCCTTGCATATTATAGTTCATCACGAAGCCTTTATAGCTTGGTGACAGTGATTGAAGAACTCTGTCAATGACACAATCATCAGGAAGATTAACTCCCAGTTGAGTCAAGTGGTTGTGGTACCCAGACATTCTGAGTATGTGTTTACTGACAGAACTATTCTCCTCCATTTTGCAGCTATAGAACTTGTTTGAGACTTCATATCTCTCAACATGGGCATTTGCTTGAAATATTAACTTCAACTCCTGGAACATCTCATATGCTCCATGACATTCCAAACGTCTTTGAAGTCCCGATTCTAAGCCGTAAAGCATGGCACACTGAACTATCGAGTAGTCATCAGCTTTGCTCTGCCAGACGTTCATAACGTCCAGAGTTGCTCCTGCAGCGGGTCTTGCACCTAGTGGTGCTTCCAGGACGTAATTCTTCTGTGCAACAATGATGATAATCCTCAAGTTACAGACCCAGTCCGTGTAGTTGCTACCATCATCTTTCAACTTAGCTTTCTCTAGGAATGCATTAAATTCAAGGGAACGGTAGCACGGGCCATTGATCTACAACAACATAGATATGCAAAAAACTATCAGGTACTAAGTTCATGATAAATTAAAGTTCAATTAATCATATTACTTAAGAACTCCCACTTAGATAGACATCCCTCTAGTCATGTAAATGATCACGTGATCCATATCAATTAAACCATGTCCGATCATCACGTGAGATGGAGTAGTTTTCAATGGTGAACATCACTATGTTGATCATATCTACTATATGATTCACGTTCGACCTTTCGGTCTCAGTGTTCCGAGGCCATATCTGCATATGCTAGGCTCGTCAAGTTTAACCCGAGTATTCTGCACGTGCAAAACTGGCTTGCACCCGTTGTATGTGAACGTAGAGCTTGTCACACCCGATCATCACGTGGTGTCTTAGCACGACGAACTGTAGCAACGATGCATACTCAGGGAGAACACTTATACCTTGAAATTTAGTGAGGGATCATCTTATAATGCTACCGCCGTACTAAGCAAAATAAGATGCATAAAGGATAAACATCACATGCAATCAAAATATGTGACATGATATGGCCATCATCATCTTGTGCCTTTGATCTACATCTCCAAAGCACCGCCATGATCTCCATCATCACCGGCTTGACACCTTGATCTCCATAGTAGCATCGTTGTCGTCTCGCCAACTATTGCTTCCAAGACTATTGTTACCACTTAGTGATAAAGTAAATCAATTACATGGCGATTGCATTTCATACAATAAAGTGACAACCATAAGGCTCCTGCCAATTGACGCTAACTTTTACAAAACATGATCATCTCATACAACAATTTATATCTCATCACGTCTTGACCATATCACATCACAACATGCCCTGCAAAAACAAGTTAGACGTCCTCTACTTTGTTGTTAGAAGTTATACGTGGCTGCTACGGGCTTCTAGCAAGAACCGTTCTTACCTACGCATCAAAACCACAACGATTTTTCATCAAGTGTGCTGTTTTAACCTTCAACAAGGACATGCCGTAGTCAAACTCGATTCAACTAAAGTTGGAGAAACAAACGCCTGCTAGCCCACCCGTGTGCGAAGCACGTCGGTAGAACCAGTCTCATGAACGCGGTCATGTAATGTCGGTACGGGCCACTTCATCCAACAATACCGCCGAATCAAAGTAAGACGTCGGTGGTAAGCAGTATGACTATTATTTCCCACAACTCTTTGTGTTCTACTCGTGCATATCATCTAAGCATAGACCTGGCTCGGATGCCACTGTTGGGTAACGTAGTAATTCAAAACTTTTCCTACAATCACGCAAGATCTATCTAGGAGATGCATATCAACAAGAGGGAAGAGTGTGTCAACATACCCTCGTAGACCAAAAGCGGAAGCATTATGTTAACGCAGTTGATGTAGTCAAACGTCTTCACGATCCAACCGATCCAAGTACCAAACGTACGGCATCTCCGTGTTCAGCACACGTTCAGCTGGATGACGTCCCTTGAGCTCTTGATCCAGTAGAGGGTCGAGGGAGAGTTCCGTTAGCACGACGGCGTGGCGATGGTGTTGGTGATGTGATCCGCGCAGGGCTTCGCCTAAGCACTATGACGCTATGACCGGAGGTGTAAACTATGGAGGGGGGCACCGCACACGGCTAAGACAAATCTTGGTGTCCCTTTGGGGTGCCCCCTGCCCACGTATATAAAGGAGGGGGGAGAGAGGCCGGCGGCCAGGAGGGGCGCGCCATGGGGGGGAGTCCTACTTGGACTCCTAGTCCAAGTAGGATTCGGCCCCCCTTTTCCTTTCTTCCACCGGAGGGAATAGGAAGGAGAGGGAGAGGGAAAGGGACGGGGGGCGCCGCCCCCTCCTCCTTGTCCTATTTGGACTCCCAAGGAGGGGGCGCGCGCGGCCACCTCCCTTCGGCTTCCCTCTCTCTCCCTTTAGGCCCACGTTGGCCCAACACTTCCCCGGGGGGTTCCGGTAACCCCTCGATACTCTGGTAAAATACCCGAATCACTCGGAACCATTCCGATGTCCGAATACAACATTCCAATATTTGAATCTTTACCTCTTGAACATTCCGAGACTCCTCGTCATGTCCGTGATCTCATCCGGGACTCCAACAAACTTCGGTCGCCAAAACACATAACTCTTAATACAAATCGTCATCGAACTTTAAGCGTTAGGACCCTACGGGTTCGAGAACTATGTAGACATGACCGAGACATATCTCCGGTCAATAACCAATAGCAGAACCTAGATGCTCATATTGGCTCCTACATATTCTATGAAGATCTTTATCGGTCAAACCGCATAACAACATACGTTATTCCTTTTGTCATCCGTATGTTACTTGCCCGAGATTCGATCGTCGGTATCCTCATACCTAGTTCAATCTCGTTACCGGCAAGTCTCTTTACTCATTCCGTAATGCATGATCCCGCAACTAACTCATTAGTCACATTGCTTGCAAGGCTTATAGTGATGTGCATTACCGAGAGGGCCTAGAGGTACCTCTCCGATACACGGAGTGACAAATCCTAATCTCGATCTATGCCAACTCAACAAACACCATCGGAGACACCTGTAGAGCATATTTATAATCACCCAGTTATGTTGTGATGTTTGATAGCACACAAAGTGTTCCTCCGGTATTCGGGAGTTGCATAATCTCATAGTCAGAGGAATATGTATAAGTCATGAAGAAAGCAATAGCAATAAAACTAAATGATCATAATTCTAAGCTAACGGATGGGTCTTGTCCATCACATCATTCTCTAATGATGTAATCTCGTTCATCAAATGACAACACATGTCTATGGTCAATAAACTTAACCATCTTTGATTAACGAGCTAGTCAAGTAGAGGTATACTAGGGACACTCTGTTTGTCTATGTATTCACACATGTACTAAGTTTCCGTTTAATACAATTCTAGCATGAATAATAAACATTTATCATGATATAAGTAAATATAAATAACAACTTTATTATTGCCTCTAGGGCATATTTCCTTCACCATTATCCTTCCATCAATCCACCCAAGTAGGACTAGAGTTTTACGCCTCTCGGCGGTCCGAACCTGAGTAAAAACCACTTGCATCACCTCTGCTGTGCTGTTCCATGGCCTTAGCTCTTTGTGCGATGTGAACTCCCCCCTGCCGAACCACAAAGGGGATCTTAGCCCCATAGGTGATCGTGTTCAACCACGACATCTTTGGCGCGCTAGGTAGGGGGAGCGCATGCGTGAACCTGAGGTTGTGATCAGCGCATCAATCTTCATCATCGTCTTCTTCATCACCCATGGCGCCCAAGAAGAAGCCCGACGTAACAGCTCATCCTTCCACTTCCAAGGCTCCCTCGCACGCAGCCACTGGTGCCACGCTACGGCGAAGGCGTTGGGAGATGCGGACACCGTGGGGGACGTGACTGGTCGGGCGACACTGTTGTCATTTCCCCTGCGGCCGAAGCAGGAGCGAAAGGCGCCGGGGGAGGGCAGCATCAACAACATCCCGACGACCATGATCCACAGGGCGCAGGTGGGGAGGATATGCCATCTCTGGCTCCCCATCGTGCTAGTGGGCGAAGCCGCAACAACAACACCCGCTCTGGTGCGAACCGCGACCCCTAGCTGCCTCGGTTACAGGCACAACAACTGGGCACACACCTTGCCCAGGGCAGGGTAACCTGGGCGGAGTGCCGGACGGAGTCGCCGACCCCCAGGCACACCCCTCTCGTCACCATGCTATTGTGGTGATAGGTTCGCAGCGACAAGAACGCGGCGGCGCCACTTCTAGTATTACCAGGAGTCGCGTGACATCGCGGTCTGCATCGTCATGTATGCCAAGCACTGCTTCGGAAGCTATGGCGCAAGCCCAACTCCTACTAAGATTCCCGCCAGCGACCGGTCAAATGGATGAGTGGAGAGCCACCATTCAGAGTTTGATCGGTTTTGCTGAAGCGGAAGGATCACAATGGGCAGGCCCGCCACAGCGCCCGCCGGTAATGACTACAGCCCGAGTTGCTGACCGTGTCGAGGGGGCCACTCCAACAGTGCAATCCCCTCCACAGCAGCCAGCGCAGAGGCTGCAACCAGAACCACGCAGCCAGGAGCCTGACGAGGTATCGATGGCTTCATCAGACCCTCGGGCCCATCAAGATCAGCATCATGTCCTAGCAGATCCGCGGAGGGAGGATGCGCGTGTCACCATAGAGCGATGCCGTGAAACCCGCCGCCAATCTGACAGGTGCAATGGCCCAGATGTTGACGAACCCGCGCCCAGTGAAGGCGGATACTTGCCTTTCGAGGTTGGGTGCCCTGCCTTCACTCACGATCTACGGCAAGTCTGTTGGCCATCTGCCCGCGTTTTCAAGCTAGAGATACCAGAAAGTATGATGGAAGACTGAACCCGGCAGAGTTCTTAAGCATCTACACCATCGCTGTTCAAGCTGACGGAGGCGAAGAGATGAAAAGGTCTTCGCCAACTACTTCCCTTTGTCACTCAAGCCAAACGTGAGGTCATGGCTGATGCACCTGCCGGAGAATTCCATTTCATCCTGGGCTGACCTATGCCAAGAGTTTGTTGGTGCCTTCACGGGCGGCCACCAAGAACCAGGACGGCCCAGCGACTTGCAACTTCTTCCACAGAAAGAAGGAGAAAGTTTGCGGAAGTACAGGCACAGGTTTAGCCGGGTACATAGGAACATTCTGGATATCCACCCAGCAACTGTGATTGCCGCGTTCCAGTCAAACATGCGCAACAGTAGGATGCGTTTGAAGATGAACGTCCTGCTGCCCAAAACTGTGAACAAGCTATACACCTTGGCGGACAAGTGTTCCCGTAGAGAGGAAGGGAGGAGACTCCCCGGAGAAGAGGACGACATCAAAGTTGACTCAGATGACGACGCCGACGCCACCAACTCAAAGAGGAAGAATAAAAAGCGCAACAAGAAGCACAAGGAGAAAGTAGTACTGGTTGTTGAGGGTTCTAGCACCCCTAGTACCGGCAAGCAGGCCAAGACTGAAGCCCCCGACAAGGAAGTTTCCGCGTGCACTGACTGCCGGGAGGCCGTGGCGGCCGACGGACCGTACTAGAAGATCCACCAGACCAAGGGCCATGATCTCCAAGAGTGTCACCAAGTTGAACAACTTGTCAAAAAGGAAAAAGCCGAGTATGAGAAGCGTGACAAGGAGAGAGATCAAGAGGGTGCTGGCGGGAAGGTCCGAGGCAACCGAGGAGGTCACCGCGACAAGGCTCCCCAGCAACAAGAGAGGCATGCCAGGGGCCGTGAGAAGAAAGAAGATGATGATGAAACTGATGAAGGGGATGATGAGGAACCCAATGAGCAAGATTTCTAGAAGGAAACTGAGGCCTTGTGCGTTAATGGAGGCGCATCTTTGCACTCATCTCACCCCCAGCTCAAACAATGGGCGTGTGAGGTCAATGTCATGGAGCCTGCAACAGATTCCCAGAAACCACTCAAATGGTCCCGCAAGCCCATCATCTTTGACGAAGAGGATCACCCCGACCGCACCACCGCGGTAGGGTGCTTGACGTTGTTGGTATCACCCACAATCCGCAACCTCAAAGTCACGAAGATCTTGGTTGATGGCGGGGGAAGGATTGAATATGATTTCCCCCAAGTTACTCAGTAAGTTACTAATATCAGATGAAGAGCTCAAGGTTCCTAGCACTTTTCAAGGAATCAACCACAACAGGAGTCGTCCTAAGGGGAAGATTACGCTGCCGGTGATGTTTGGAGGAGAACTGAACTACCGGGCTGAGAAAGTGGCGTTCGACGTGGTCGAGCTCCCCTTGTTGTACAATGGGATCCTTGGTCGTCCAGCCCTGGCAAAATTCATGGCGGCATCTCACTATGCCTATAATACACTAAAAATGCCAGGGCCAATGGGCGTCATTTCCATCCCATCGGATAAGAAAGATGCAATCATCTGCGTGGATAAGATGTACCGGATGCGGTCACTGCCGAGGCCGCGGAAGCTGCAACTCCTGCCAAGGAAAACAAGAAAGGAAAGAAAGCTAGCAGAGATGCCGGCAAGGAATCCGGGAAGAGCACCTGTCTGGAGTGTGCTGCACCCACCGATGATTTGCTGCAGAGCTCCACTAGCAAGAAGCCTAAGGTTGCCTCACCTGCTGTGAAGAAGGTCCCGAAAGGGCTGGATGGCGCTGGTGGTACGTTCACCATCAGCTCCACCTTTGATGACAAATAGGAAAGCGCGCTCGTTGCCTTCCTGCGGGCGAATGTAGATGTGTTTGCCTGGCAACCATCTGACATCCCCGGCATTCCCAGGGAGGTAATCGAGCACCAACTAGCTGTATGCCCTCATGCCCGACCCGTCAAGCAGAAAGTCAGGAAGCAAGCTTTAGAATGGCAACAGTTCATTGCCGAGGAGATCAAGAAACTTGAAGCAGCTGGTTTGGTCAGAGGGGTGTTGCACCCAACATGGTTGGCGAACATAGTGGTGGTGCGCAAGGCGAATGGGAAATGGAGGCTTTGCATAGACTTCATAGACCTGAATAAAGCATGCCCAAAGGACCCATTCCCCTTGCCGCGCATCGACCAGATCGTAGATTCCACTTCCGGGTGTGATCTGCTTTCCTTCTTGGATGCATACTTTGGGTACCATCAGATATTCAAGTCCAAGGAGGACGAGGAGAAGATCGCGTTCATAACCCCGTGTGGCACGTACTGCTTTGTGTGGATGCCCTTTGGCTTAAAGAGTGTTGGATCCACCTTTGCGAGAGCAGTGAAAATAGGGTTTGAGCCACAGTTGCACAGGAATATTGAAGCTCAAATGGATGATATAGTGGTCAAAACCAAGGATAAAACCACACTCATTCAGGACTTGGAATAGACCTTTGCAAATCCGCGCAAGATCAACTTTAAGTTGAACCCTGAGAAGTGTGTGTTTGGCGTTCCCTCCGGCAAGCTACTTGGCTTCTTTGTGTCTCACCGGGGGATAGAGTCCAACCCCGAAAAGATCAAGGCGACCGAGCAGATTCAAGCACCTAGAACAGTCAAGGACGTGAGGTGTTTAACTGGATGTGTTGTCGCGCTAAGCAGGTTCGTTTCCAAGTCTGCCGAGCGCGCCTTGCCGTTTTTCAAAATTTTAAAGAAGGCAGGGCCAATGAAGTGGACCCCGGAAGCAGAAGTAGCACTGCTAGACTTAAAAACCTATCTTTCCTCTGCTCCCACCTTGGTCGCTCCTAAACCACAAGAGTCGTTGCTGCTATCCTTAGCGGCAACGAATCAAGTGGTTAGTGCAGCGCTGGTCGCTCAGCGGGAAGTAGATGAAGGAGCAGCCACAGCTACTTTCCTCTCTAGAGAAGGAAATGAACCTATCCCGGCAAGGTCCGGTGCAGATCAGGAGAAAGAAGAGCAGGATAACAGAGACAATCCCAAGACCACAACAAGAAGAAGGTGGTGCAGCGACCGATGTACTTTGTCAGCTCCCTATTGCAGGGGGCTAGATCAAGGTACCCTGGAGTGCAAAAGTTGATCTTTGGTCTCATCATGGCCTCAAGCAAACTGCGCCACTACTTCCAAGCCCATGAGATCATGGTTGTCACCCATTTCCCTTTGCAACGCATACTAAGGAACCCTGAGGCTACCGGCAGAATAGTTGAATGGGCATTGGAGTTGTCAAGCTTTGGTACGAAGTATGAGAGTACCTCAACCATCCAGAGCAGAGCGCTAGCAGAGTTCATTGCAGAATGGACACCCACTCCAGACGAAAAGATGCCGGAAACAGTTATCCCCGGCAAGGAGGCTCCCCAAGAATGGGTCATGTACTTTGATGGTGCCTTCTCGTTATAACGCGCAGGGGCTGGCGTACTTCTCGTCGCGCTCACCGGAGAACACCTCAAGTACGTGGTTTAAATGCATTTTCCCCGAGAGACGGCAACCAACAACACTGTAGAGTATGAAGGGATCCTTGCCGGGCTCAGAATCACAACTGAATTGGGAATCAAGAAGTTGATCATTCGTGGAGACTCTCAGCTCGTAGTGAGACAAATCAACAAGGATTACCAGAGCCCATTGATGGAGGCACATGTGGAGGAAGTGAGGAAGCTGGAGGAGCTTTTTGATGGATTGCAAAAAGAGCACATACCACGTGCGGAAAACAGCATCGCTGATCATCTGTCAAAATGCGCCGCACAGAAGCTCCCTGTGGAACCAAGGACCTTTGTTCTCCACCTAACTCAACCCTCCGTATCCCCGACGGCGATGGCCAGAAAAAGGAGGAAATTGGACTCCGGCAAGTATCATCCGCCAGAGCTTCCCAAAGCCCCCGGTAGAGAGGTTGCCAGGAAAAACTCCACTTCTCCTGGTGAGCAGCACCCTCCCGCCGAACTACAGCTTCTTGCGGTTGAGATATGCGCTCCCACAAATGAGGAGGTGCCATTTGTCCTTGTTGCCGAGCCTCAGGCTCCGACTAGGGCACGACACATAGTTCACTACCTCCAAACTGGAGAACTTCCCGAGGAGCAAGAAGACATTGAAAGAGTAGCCCGGAGGTCTAGTATGTATCAGTTTGTCGATGACATGTTATACAGAAGGAGGTCCAACAGTGTGAAATTGAAGTGCATTTCTCGGGAAGAGGGGAAGGAACTGCTGGCAGAGATACACAAAGGTGCGTGCGGCTCTCATATTGGATCAAGAGCCTTGGTCGGAAAAGCTTTCTAGCAAGGTTTTTACTGGCCCATGGCCCTCCAAGATGCGATCAAGCTAGTCACCCGGTGTGAAGCCTGCCAGTTCCACTCCAAGAACATCCATCAACCTGCTCAAGCTCTCTAGACGATCCCTTTGTCATGGCCATTTTCGGTCTGTGGGCTCGACATCTTGGGACCCTTCCCCCGCGCTACCGGGGGCTTTGAATTCTTGTACGTCACAATCGACAAGTTTACAGTGGCCGGAGGTGGAGCCTATGAGGAAGGTGACTGCACAATCAGCTATCAAGTTCTTGAAGGGATTGGTGTGCCGTTTCGGAGTACCCGCCAGAATCATCACTGACAACGACACCCAGTTCACAAGCCGCGCCTTCATGCAATACGTTCAAATCCTCAGAAGCAATGTTTCATTCGCCTCTGTTGCTCATCCCAAGAGCAATGGACAAGCTGAGAGGATGAACGCTAAAGTGCTGCGTGGGCTCAAGACAAGGACTTTTGACAAGCTGCGGAAGTGCGACAGACGCTGGATCGATGAGCTACCGGTGGTTCTTTGGTCCCTCCGTACGACACCAAATCGAGCTATCGGCCAGACTCCCTTCTCCCTAGTCTATGGGGCAGAAGCAGTGATCCCCACGAAACTCATATACGGGTCACCTCAAGTATTTGCCTATGATGAAGTAGCGCAAGAGCAGCACCGGCATGACGACGCCGTGCTCCTTGAGGAGAACCGTCTCCGGGCTGCAACGCGTGCTGCACGCTATCAGCAAGCCCTGCGCCACTATCATAGCTGCAGGGTTCATGCCCGGAGCCTTGAGGAAGGCGACCTTGTCCTTAGGCGTGTTCAGTCCGCCAAGGGTACAAACAAGTTGACGCCAAAGTGGGAGGTCCCTTACCGGGTAGTATGAGTCACCAGGCCTGGTGCAGTCCATCTGGAGACCGAAGATGGCATTCAATTGCAAAACTCATGGTACATTGAACATCTTCGTAAGTTCTACCCGTAAAGCGCGGCTGTCGGGCCCTGCCCGATAGCCACCCTTTTGTACAAGCCTTGTTGATGCACATGTAACCCTTTGTACAAAGCCAGGTGCAGACCTTGAGCACAGACAATAAAACAAAGCGCTGTCGCCCTAAAAACAACTTGCATGCATGCATAGCTTAACATAAACTTGCCATGATCATTTAGATGAGGTCATATGCTGCTATGTTTTCCCCTTGCAACTAATTACAGGGCTCTTATCGCGGACTTGATCCTGGGAAGAAGAGACAGAAAACAAGCTCGCATATCGATCCACGTCAAGCCGAACAAATAAGTTTCCTTTTATCCATACGTGTCTCTGTAAAAAGAAAACTTGTGCATAGAGAAACATTGTCACCTCCAAAGCCTTTGTGCTCCCATCCTTTGACCCTGAACGTTGCTTCGGTCAAGATGGTTGTAGTGGCATTTGGCAGAGAAGGATCGACTAGGAGCCGGTTCCCTTCCATGGTTTCGAGCCCCGGCAGGAGGCAACAACGGAGGGCACCGGCAAGATAGCTTGCCAGGAAAAACTTGTTTACCTAAAAGTATAGAGGCGTACCCCCTCTGCATGGATAAAACACATGCACAAGTACCCAACAAAGCTTGTCTTTTTCATTGATATGCGGATAAACAAGTAAAGCTCTTACAGGACACAAACATGGATAAAAGAAATTACATATTTAAGACTAAAATTTTGGCAAATGCCTACATATTCTAGATTAAAAAAGATAAGTGCCCCGTGATCCCTTTCTTGTCCCTCTCCTCCTAGGAACTACAATGGGAGGTGAAGAGGGCAAAAGGAGTGCCTAGGAAGAAGCCCAGCCTGGCCCTGTCAAGGCCCGTAGAACGCATCCTGACAAGATCGAGAGGGCGCGGACGAAGGTGATGGGTGGGGAGAGCGGCTAGGCGATGCCCTGGTCACCGCCACCAGGGGCAGCAGGGCGCGACAGCATGAACACTGGCAGGAAAGACGAAGTCGGAGTCCACGAGGAAGCCTGTCGGGGTCCAACTGGAAGACAGCTAGAGGAGGCAGAGACAACATCCACACCCAACGCCCCGGCAAATCGCCTTGCTAGGGAGAAGATGCAAGTGCAGATGGTGGTGCCGCCGACCACCTGCTGACGGTGACGGTGCGGCTGGTGTTCAACCGGAGTCGGAGCCGTCGTTCTCCCCATCGGTACCGCCATCATCACCGTCACTGTCCTCCTCGTCGCTGCCGCTCGAGGAGGAGCTTTCGTTGCCGGTCGAGCTATCCACGCAGCACCCTAAGCGAGCACCCGAATGCCCGAAGACCTTGACGGAGAGCAAGGTGGTGTCCATTAACTTAAAATGGAGAACGTGCCATGCTGCCAAGCTATGGGCACGAGCGAAGGTTTGCCAGCCATGCCGGAGGAGCATGACATGGGGTGCAGGGAACTCTACGTCCTCCCGCATGCTGCCATTACAACAGCCCCTCATGTGTAGCCTCAACCCCGGCGGCTGCTCGACCTCCATCACCCTTGCAAATGGGGTAGGAAGCCGAAGACGGTTGCGTGGGGGCCCACGCAGTTTGACGATGAATTCCAGCGGTTGGTCTCCGACGTGGTCGTTGTTCGGGTCCTGAACGGCCGGAGGAGGGGCAATTAAGGCACCACCCCATCCTCCTCGACCCCGAGCGCCACGACGGCCGCGTCTGCATCCTCTCCCGCCTCCTCTCGCGACGGGCTCCGCCCCCGCGTCCCCAACAGGAGGAGGGAGGCACTGTCGAGCAGAAGCCCTCGTCGCCACCGCCGGAACACCACCGCGGCCTCTCCCCCTTGCCATGATGAAGAGAAGATGCCAGAAGGAAGAAGGAAGGGAAGTGTGCGAGTAAACACCTCGCCCATGTCCCCTTTTATGGGTGAGCGGAGCTGGGGGGCTGTCTCCTCACCCAAGAGGCAACTACGCCGCTCCACCAATCCAACTCCCCTGCATCATCAACGACACCCAGAATCAAGACCGACCTCGTGCGCCTATTCGTGGCGCCTGGCTGTCTACCATGGCACTCATTCTCGTGATCTCCGCGTCTGCCACCAACCCTATGCAATGCATGCGACATACGTGGCGGAAACGGCAGGGGCAGGGAAACTAGTGGTATGGCAGTTACCACCCCGTGAACGTGGGACGTGGCCGGCCCACAGATCGTGGCATAAATCTCCCCCACGACGTCTTGCACGACGCGCGGGAAAACCGAAAACTGACCCAGGCAGAGGTTAATGAAGAAGCAAGGGAAATATCAAGAAAGAAGAGAATATCATCACAAGTGTCCTGCCTGTGTTACCTTATAGGGCCTACCCCAACGATGCTCAGCAGCACGTTTGGACCAGGTCCGGGGGCTCCTGTCGGTGCAACAAACCTTCGCGTGTGTTGCCCAAACTGTACACAGACACGACATCAAGGAAGCAAACAAAACCAAGCATTCAAGACAAAACCAAGCCAGAGAGATAGCTCTTTGTGGAACCAAAGGGCAGATCAAGAAGACCAAGACAAGCCAAGAGAACAAGATATCACCAAGGAAAAGCCTCCCTTATTGAGCAGGCAAGCCTGGTTAGGTCGAGGCCGCCCCGAAGACAAGTCCCAAGATTTCCCCGACAGGCTTGCTGAGGCCTCTGGTGGCCTACATCCCCGCCAAGACTCCACCGCATCGCAACGCAACTCACCTATCGGTGCGGTGTCGAGCCTCCAGATGATTAAGTGGTTGTCATTTGGCACGTGGCAACCATTTGGAAGGAAGATCACCTCCGTATGACACCCATCCAGAGGTGTGTGAAGCAGACAGGTGGAAGATGACTAAGTGGCGCGGCAGGCCTGCCGGGCTGCATCCACAGCGTGACACCTAGTAGTGCATTTAATGCACTTTGTCCTAACTACCAGAGTTGGGTATGATAGCACAGTTGGCTATCTAATCGCTGGATAATGACTGTTTTGCCATTGTGGTAACCCCTTAGCCTATAAAAGGAGGGCCGTGGCAACCGTAGAGACGATTCGGACCCTCGTGTACTCATACACGTGTAGCTGCTCCTCCCGAGGCGACCTTGCTGGGCTCGAGAGCTGTGTGTTCACCACTGTCTTTCCATCAATCTACCCAAGCAGGAGTAGGGTTTTACGCCTCACGGCGGCCCGAACCTGGGTAAAAACCACTTGCGTCACCTTTGTCATGTTGTTCCATGGCCTCCGGTCTTTGTGCGATGTGAACTCCCCCTTGCCGAACCACAAAGGGGCTCATAGCCCCATAGGTGATCGTGTTCAACCATGACACCAGGTACCTGTAGAGTGAATTAATTTCATTTCCATGGCTTTGCTCACACCTGATAGATTTGAATGGGCCAAAAAACTATAAAATTCTCAGCTTTGGAAAGTGTTAACTAAGGGAGTAGATTGCTCAGCTCTAAGACCTTTTGCTATGCCTGATGACTACAACTCTGTGTAGGTACCAATATGTGAAGTGCAACAAAATATTTAGGAAAAAAGTACTCCTCCAGTTTTAGGGTCTCCAAAGGACAAAACTTCGTCACATCAGGTCACTGATGTGGCTTGAACTACATCGATATTTCCCCAAAGAGGAAGGGATGATGTAGCACAACGATGGTAGGTATTTCCCTCAGTGATTAGACCAAGGTTATCGAACCAGTAGGAGAATCATGCAACACTACGTAAACAGTACCTGCACACAAAGAACAAATACTTGCAACCCGGCATGTTAAAGGGGTTGTCAATCCCTTTTGGGTAACGGTGCCAGAAATTGTCGAGTTGATGGGATAAAAATATGATAGATTGGATAAACAAATCTCGAATAAACGCAAAATAAAATAAAGTGCAGCAAGGTATTTTTGGGTTTCTGGAAATATAGATCTGAAAAAAGCAAATAAAAATAGATCTCAAAGGCAAATATGATAAAGAAAAGACCTGGGGGCCGTAGATTTCACTAGTGGCTTCTCTCAAGAAAAATAGCATACGGTGGGCAAACAAATTACTGTTGGGCAATTGATAGAACTTCAAATAATTATGACGATATCCAGGCAATGATCATTATATAGGCATCACGTCCAAGATTAGTAGACGTACTCCTACCTGCATCCACTACTATTACTCCACACATCGACCCCTATCCAGCATGCATCTAGTGTATTACGCTCATGGAGAAACGGAGTAATGCAATAAGAACGATGACATGATGTAGACAAGATCTATTCATGTAGGAATTAGACCCCATCTTGTTATCCTTAATGGCAACGATACATATGTGCCATTTCCCCTTCTGTCACTGGGATCAAGCACCGTAAGATCGAACCCATCACAAAGCACCTCTTCCCATGGCAAGAAAAATCGATCTAGTCGGCCTAACTAAACCAAAGATTCGAAGAAGAAATACGAGGCTATAAGTGATCATGCATATAAGAGATCAAAAGACTTAAATAACTTTCATGGATAAAAACATAGATCTGATCATAAACTCAAAGTTCATCGGATCCCAACAAACACACCGCAAAAAGAGTTACATCAAATTGATCTCCAAGAGACCATTGTATTGAGAATCAAAAGAGAGAGAGAGAGGAAGCCATCTAGCTACTAACTACGGACCCGTAGGTCTACAATGAACTACTCACGCATCATCGGAGAGGCACCAATGAGGATGATGAACCCCTCCGTGATGGTATCTAGTTTGATTCTGATGGTTCTAGAACTTGCGGCGGCTGGAATTGATTTTTGTTGACTCCCCTAGGGTTTCTGGAATATTGGGGTATTTATAGAGCAAAGAGGCGGTGCGGGGGGGCACCGAGGTGGGCACAACCCACCAGGGTGCGCCTGGGCCCCCAGGCGTGCCCAGGTGGGTTGTGCCCCCTCGGGGCACCCCTCTTGTACTTCTTTGGCCCATCCTGTGTCTTCTGGCCCAGAAAAATTCTCCAAAAAGTTTTGCTGCATTTGGACTCCATTTGGTATTGATTTTCTGCGAAGTAAAAAACAAGCAAAAAAAGATCATCTGGCATTGGGCACTATGTCAATAGGTTAGTCCCAAAAATGATATAAAGTTGCTATAAAATGATTGTAAAACATCCAAGAATGATAATATAACAGCATGGAACAATCAAAAATAATAGATACGTTGGAGACGTATCAGTCACTGGAATGTCTTCTTCCACATCTGCTCTACATGTGTACAAGAAAAGGAAAGAGAAAGCTCTCATTGTAGAATCTCAGGTATGAAGAAGTTGTAGAATTCAACAACTTAATAATGGATTTGGAAGGAAACATGTGTAGACAAGACCTGTATTCCATGTAATGCTGATCCTCCTTTGGTTTCTGGAAAAGTTGTAAGAAATCTTTCTATTACTTTTTGCAAGGTCCCTGGCAAGGACAGTGAGGATGCTCTACTACACCAGCCCAAGAAAAAGAAAGGAGAGAAGAAGGAAAGCAATGAAGAATCCAAGAAAGGGGGAAGAAAAAAGGATATGCCCCAAGACCTGCTTAAGGATGGCCACAATAGTTACTCTATATCCCAGAAAAATATGCAATTCTAGTTTTACCAAATGTTGCACTTTTGGAAGTTTTATGAAAATCTGTTTGCAGTTGTACTATCAGAACTATGTACCAGATTGATGTACAAGATCTTAAAACTCCTTCTGAGAATTGTGTGCCTCATCAGTAGTTGGTTTGTAGTATCTTCCACTTCCTTTATCTCTTGCAATGAATAGACAATGGAAAATTTTAAATTGGAACATGAGAGGTATCAATGACAAAAAAAGTTGCTGGCTATCGGTAATAAGATTGAAGAAACATGTTGTGACATAATTTGTCTGTAGGAAACCAAGAGAGAGAGAGAGAGCTTTGGCAGCAGTTACATTAGTCACTTTTGTCCCAATAGATTGAATAAGTTTGATTTTCAGCCTGCGGTGGGTGCCTCTGGTGGTCTTTTAGTGGTGTGGAATGATTCCTTACTATTTGGAGAAACAGTTTTCCAAAACAAATTCTCTATTTCCATAAAGTTCACCTCGAAGATTTCTGACACCAGCCGGTATCTGACTAATATCTATGGACCTTGTCTGACTGAAGAGAGAATTATCTTCATGAACTGGTTTAAAAATATTCAAATGCCCGAGGATTGTAATTGGCTTGTATTGGGGACTTTAATTACATCAGATACCCCTCTAACAGAAATACAGAGGGAGGTAACATCAATGACATGATGGTTTTTAATGTGACCATTAGCTCCATAGTTCTACTTGAGATACCCTTAACACCTCATTTGGAAGTTAATATTGGGCCTCAGAATTAGATATTGGCATTGGTCTGGCCCGAATGTCATTGTTTGGATGGCTGTGGCATTCGACATTGGAAACGGGCTCGAATATTGGCCCGACCGCGGCAAACCGCGTGCCTGCCCTTCTCCAATTCGGAGCCCCAACGATCGATATTGCGTTGCATTCGCTAGCAAGAGCTCCTCCCCGCTAAGATACTGCTTCATTCCCGCTCGAGGAAAGGAAAGAGGCACGAGCGATGGCATGATTCAGGAACTTGAACATCGGCGCAGGTGAGATCCCTCCCCATCCTCCTCCCCCTCGTCCTGCCCATCCCCGGCGAGGCTCCGGTCGTCCCTATCTTGCTCCCTCCCCGCGCCAATCCTGTACCCCCTCTCCCGCGTCGTCTCAACAGCCATGCCGTCCGAGGTGCTCTGTCCCCACGGCGGCGGCGGCCCCTGTCTTTTGCCTACCATGGCAAGAGCCCCCCTCGCCCCCTAGCTACTAGTGCTTGAACCCCCATCTGGACCGCCCCCGGGTCCCCTCTTACCCCCTCATCCAGAACCCTAGAAATCTTCTCAGATCCCTGATTTCTCTGCCTCTTGCAGGTCACTTGGTGGGTGTATGGATCCTTCTCAGCAGCTCGATTCAAGGCATGTGATGTTCATAGGTGTATGTGATGTTGATCTAAATCTGGCTATAGATGTTTGTGTTCTAGTAATGGCATTAGGAATTGTAGGGGTTTTAGATCTGTAACGTTGTTGCAGTCAACAATTATGTTTGTGGTGCTTCTTTTATTGTCTTCTAGTAGGTCTTCATAGTTGCAACTTGCTGTGCAATTTTATTGTTTGATGTTTGCTTGACTAAATGCTCCAGTTTTATTGCTTGAAAAGCTGTATAAATGATTGATGGCTAATAACTAAATTATTATGTAGTTCCATAACATCAGATCAAGTAGACATGATTTCATACATAACTGAAGAGAACAAAAGGAGAAAGAGGAAAAGGATAATCTTGACAGAACTTCACTTCGAATCAGTACTTCTTGGAATGGCATACCTTATTTCAAAAAGAGAACCTCGTGGATTAGGTAGTTTTAGTGATGATGAGCACAAGCACACACTTATGTATGATGGCTCAGAAGTGGCATGCTTTGATCAGCTACGTTTAACAAAAAGAAATTTTTCATGATTTGTGCACTATGTTGCGTGAGAGGTGTGGTCTACTTGATAGTGTGTATGTGGTTGTGGAAGAAAAGGTTGCCATGTTCTTGCTAGTAGTGGGTCATGGTCTGAAAATGAGGTTGCTTCGACGCACATACAAGCGGCTTTGGAGAATATAAGTACTCACTTTTTTGAAGTGTTAAGAGCCATTCTATCTATGCACGGGGAGTTCATTAAGCTTCCAGATGCTAATGTTCAACCTCCCGATGATTACAAATGGAAGTGGTTTGGTGATGCACTAGGAGGATTAGATGGCTGTCATGTAAATGTTTCCGTTCCTGTGGCTTTGCAAGGGAGGTACAGGAATAGAAAGAAAGATGTGACTACTAACATGCTCGGTGTGGTGGACTGGAACATGAAATTTCTCTATGTCTTACCTCGCTGGGAGGGTTCCGCTTCAGAATCTAGAGTCCTACGCAACTCCATGAGAACTAATCGCCAAGATGCATTTGTTGTACCTCATGGTATGGCCTTTTCTCTTGGCATTTTGTTCTCTTAAATTTCATATGGTATAACCAACCTAACCGACTTGTCTAAAAATAGGAAGATATTACTTAGCTGATGCTGGTTACACAAATGGACCTGGATTTCTAGCACCATTCAGATCCACTCGATATCACTTGAAAGAGTGGGCATCAAGTCAGCAACGACCCCAAAATGCCAAAGAGCTATATAACTTGCGCCACTCTTGTGCTAGAAATGTAGTAGAGAGAACTTCAGGAACCAACTATCCAATGACATATTTGTTGAATATGTAGTGGCGCATGTAAATTTACAGCAGTAGTATGGATTAGCGAGATGATGTCTTTTGTTTTGTGCTAGCTAGATGATGGATTAGCAAGATGATGTATTTTCTTTTGTGCTAGCTAGATGATGGATTAGCAAGATGATGTCTTTTCTTGTGTGCTAGCTAGATGATGGATTAGCTAGATGTTATGTTCTCTTTTGTGCATAGCTATTGGATGGTGACTTTTGGATATTTTGTATATCATCATCATGAGAAAGCAATTAATATATGTTCTCTTTTGTTTGTCAATTGTTATTCAAAATTTTACTTGTAGCACCATGGTTGAAGAAACAAAGAATAAGTTTAGTAGCGATTACTTGACATGGACAGATGAGATGGATAAAGTTTTGTTGGATGTCTTTGTTGAACATCACAACAGAGGTGATCAGAACCAAAATGGATGGAAGCCACATGTCCACAATGTTGCTATAAAGGCAATACGTGATAAGTGTGGACTGCTTGTAGGATCGAAAGTATGTCTAGAGGGGGTGATTAGACTACTTGACCAAATAAAAACTTAATCTTTTCCCAATTTTAAGTCTTGGCAGATTTTAGCAACTTTGCACAAGTCAAGCAATCAACCTACACATGCAATTCTAAGAGTATAGCAGCGTAATGTAAAACAATTGCACATGAAGGTAAAGGGAGGAGTTTGAGGGAGCAAAAGCAATGTAGACACGGAGATTTTTTATCCGTGGTTCCGATAGGTGGTGCTATCGTACATCCACGTTGATGGAGACTTCAACCCACGAAGGGTAACGGTTACGCGAGTTCACGGAGGGCTCCACCCACGAAGGGTCCACGGAGAAGCAACCTTGTCTATCCCATCATGGCCATCGCCCATGAAGGACTTGCCTCACTAGGGTAGATCTTCATGAAGTAGGCGATCTCCTTGCCCATACAAACTCCTTGGTTCAACTCCACAATCTTGACGGAGGCTCCCAAGTGACACCTAACCAATCTAGGAGACACCACTCTCCAAAAGGTAATAGACGGTGTGTTGATGATGAACTCCTTGCTCTTGTGCTTCAAATGATAGTCTCCCCAACACTCAACTCTCTTTCATAGGATTGGATTTGGTGGAAAGATGATTTGGGTGGAAAGCAACTTGGGGAAGGCTAGAGATCAAGATTTATGTGGTTGGAATGGAATATCTTGACCTCAACACAAGTGTAGGTGGTTCTCTCTCAGAAAATGTATGTTGGAAGTGTAGGCATGTTCTGATGGCTCTCTCCATGAATGAAGAGTGGGTGGAGGGGTATATATAGCCTCCACACAAAATCTAACCGTTACACACAATTTACCAAACTCGGTGGGACCGAATCAGAAAACTCGGTCAGACCGATTTAGTTCATAATGTGACCGTTAGGCATTTCGGTGGGACCGACATGTCAACTAGGTGGGACCAATTTCATTAGGGTTAGGGCATAACGTAATCTCGGTGAGACCGATTACACAAACTCGGTAGGACCGATTTTGGTAATAAGCTAACCAGAGAGTTGGTCAGGCAAACTCGATGGGACCGATTCACTCATTTCGGTTGGACCGAAATGTTACGAAGGGGAAACAGAGAGTTTGCATTGCGAACTCGGTGGGACCGATCGCTCATCTCGGTTGGACCGAAACATTACAAAGGGAAACAGAGAGTTTGCAATCCCATCTCGGTGAGACCGAGATCCCTATCGGTGAAACCGAAGTGACTAGGGTTTGTGGCAATGGCTGTGTCAACTGAACTCGGTGGCGCCGGATAGAAAGTTTCGGTGGGGCCGAGTTTGACTTTTGGTTTGGGACATATGTGGGTGTGAGAAAGTGGTTGAGGGTTTTGGAGCATATCACTAAGCATTTTGAGCAAGAAACCCATTAAGCAACACCTCATCCCCTTTTAATAGTATTGGCTTTTCCTATGGACTCAATGTGATCTTGGATCACTAAAATGAAAATGTAGAGTCTTGAGCTTTAGAGCTTGAGCCAATCTTTTGTCCTTAGCATTTTGAGGGGTCCACATTCCTAATACATGCCATGCCAACCATTGAACTTTCTCGAAATATTTATCTTGAAATAGCATTAGTTCAATGAGCTATATGTTGTTAGGAATTACCAAAACCACCCAGGGATAGTTGCACTTTCAATGTCACAAAGGAAAAAATATGTTCAAGGTTGAAGACTTTTGACAAGCATTATGCTACAATTAGCAAGATTCTTTCTCAGAGTGGATTTGGTTGGGATTGGGTCAATAACAAGCTACTCATGGATAGTGATGATGTATGGAACAAATATGTTTAGGTAAAAACTTGATCTTTAATTAATTTAGTCTATGTCTTATATATACATGCAAGTGATTTACTTTTATGCGTGTACATGCTAATGTGAAGGCAGCTTGTTACAAGAACAAAGAAGTGAAGAATTGGGAGGCAAGCTGCACAATATACTCCAAAGATCATGCAACCGGTGAAGGTGCAATGACAAGTGCCGAAAGTGAAGCACAACCAATAGAACCAGATGTAGTAGACATCAAAGCCTCTCCAGAATTGCCAAAAAAGGTAGCGAACGGGCGATGCTATCTTGTGCATGCTTGGAGACATGAAGGGTTCTTTCCAAGATGCTTTGAAGTCACTTGAGCCACTAGAACTGCCCAAGGTTACTCCTCCTCTTGAAATCATTGCTGCCCTTTGAGGGAGTCCTGGATTAGGGGTTCCTTGGGGTGCTGACTCATCTCACTTGGGCCTACAAGTTTGGCTGCACCATATCCGGACCTAAGACCTTTTGTGCCTTGGTGTGCCCTCTAAGTCAAGATAGAACACATGGAGTTTCCTTGATGTAACTGACTACCTGTAAACACTAGAACCCCAGGTGTCTATATAAACCAGGGGGCTAAGTCCGTAGAGGCCAAAGGAACAATCACCATCCTACTAGTTAGGGTTAGTTCTTCTGATCTCGTGGTAGATCTACTCTGCAACCCCCTTATACACAAGTAATATACTCGAGCAGGACGTAGGGTTTTACCTCTTCCAGAGGTCCCGAACCTGAGTAAACATCGTGCCTTACGTCTACTGTTCCCTATTGATCAAAGGTCCACAGTTCGGGACCCCTACCTAAGATTCGCTAGTTTTGACACTGACATTGGTGCTTTCATTGAGAGTCCCGCTGTCAGATCTCCAAAAGATCAATGGCGCACCTGATCATCGGAGACGGTGCCAGCACCGGAGACATCTTTGTCCCCAGGCAACTTTTCGCGTTCGGCAACATTGTTCTCCATGCCGACGCAACCGGACACCTTGACCAGATCAACAATTTCACCCCTGGGCAGTAGATCAGGTTTGGCAACTTCGAGTACGTCACCGATGCTTGGGGCGATTTGGTCTTCTCGGGCTTCTTCGCCCCACCTGCAACAGCCATGGCCTCCGAAAGACGAAGGCTAAAAACAAATGGTTCGACACTAGCCTTGATGAGCTTCTCAAGTACCTAAAGGATGTTCTTCCCGCGGGGAACCTATGTCCTACTAGTGTGGATGAGGTGAAGAAGATCGTGTGCCCTCTTGATCTACCGCACGTTAGATACCATGCATGCATCAACGATTGCATAATTTATCAGAAGGAGCACGCGGAAAAAACCAGCTGTCCGGTGTGCAATGCTTCTCAATACAAGAAGGCCAGGAAGAAATATCCCCAGAAAGTTGTATGGTACTTACCGATCACTCCCCGTCTGCAACGTTATTTTGTAGATCCCAAGGAAGCAAAGCTCATGCGTTGGCATGCGGAGAGGACAAAGCCCGATGATGGAGATGATGCGAAGCTGAGACACCTCATGGATGGAAGCCAATGGAGAGTGTTCAACGATGAATATTGGTATTTCTCATGTGATGCAAGGAACATCGTGCTCGGCACGTGTACCGATGGCATGAATTCGTTTGGCAACCAGAACACCAACCATAGCACATGGCCCGTTTTTGTATGGATGTACAACCTCCCCCCTGGTTGTGCATGAAGTCGAAGTACATACACATGAGCATGCTGATTCAAGGGCCAAAACAACCGGGAAATAATATTAATCTGTATCTAGGGCTACTTCAAGAGGAGTTAGACACATTATGGAAAAAACCGGCCAAGACATGGGACGCCGGCAAAGGCGAGTATTTCTATATGAGAGCCGCACTAATCACGACGATGTCGTAGGCCAGGTGTGCCATGGATATTGTGAATGCACGCGGTGCATGGATGATACGATGTCTCAGCAGCTAACATCAAAGAAAGATGGTAGGTCTGGGAAAATCGTGTACATGGGGCATCGAAGATGGCTCGAGAAGGACGACCCGTGGAGAAACCATGGAGATCTATTCAATGGTGAGGCTGAGCATCGAGGACCTCCACGTAAGCGGAGCGGCTCCAAAATCGATGAGCTGTTGAAAAACTGGGAACAGTGCCGGGAAAGACGATGAAAGAGGCGTCGGAGCCGCTGCTGAAGGTATGGAAGACAAGGTCTGTTTTCTGGGACTTGGAGTATTGGCAGAAACTCGACACGCCTCATTGCCTTGATAAAATGCATATCTGTAAGAATGTCCTTGAGAGCTTGCTTGCGACACTGATGAACATGCCAAATAAGACCAAGGATGGGCCGAAGGGAAGAAAAGACTTGCAAGATTTGGAGATCAGTGCAGATCTACACATGCCGCCCCGTAAAAAGTCAGAGGAGACAGAGACGGAGACAGAGGCGTGGGAGAAGAATGGCAAAAAAGTAAAGGAAGAGGTTTATTGCCCCCCTTCTTGCTTCACCTCAATTCTTCAAGTGCCTTACCGGAATCAAAGTTAGTTCTGGTTACTATGGGAAGATAAGCAGATTTCTAGACACGAAGAAGAAAAGGTTCAGTGGGATGAAGTCCCATGACTGTCATGTGATGATGACGCAGATACTACCTGTTGCCCTTATTGGGATAATGAACAAGCACGTCTGTGACACGCTTATTGGTCTCTGCAACTTTTTCGCCGCCATCTCTCGAAAGTCGATTAGTGCGAAGCAGCTCCGAAGCTACAGGAAGAGATCGTTATGATACTAAATGAGCTTTGATGTACTTCCCGCCCGTGTTCTTTGATGTCATGGTGCATCTGTGTGTCCATATTGTGGATGACATAATAGACATGGGGCTGTCTTTCCTGCACAACATGACGCCGTTCGAGAGGATGAATGGGATCATCAAAGGATTCGTTCGTAACATGTCCCGTCCGGATGGAAGCATCGTCTAGAGTGCATCTCTTTCTGCAAGAATTTCCTATATGGCGCAGACCGGCCGCCTGATGTTGGTTGATACGTCTCCAACGTATCTATAATTTATGAAGTATTCATGCTGCTATATTATCAATGTTTTACAATCATTTTATAGCAACTTTATATCATTTTTTGGGACTGACCTATTAACCCAGTGCCCAGTGCCAGTTGCTGTTTTTTGCTTGTTTTTTTACATTGCAGGAAATCAATATCAAACGGAGTCTAAACACCGCGAAACTTTTTGTGGATTTTTTATGGACTAGAAGACCTCCAATGGGCCAGAGCAACACCTGGTGGGGGGGGGGTGCCCCGAGGGGGCACAACCACCAGGGCGCGCCTGGGCCCCCAGGCGCGCCCCGGTGGGTTGTGCCCACCTCGGTGGCCTCCCGTACCCCCTCTCCGCCCTATAAATCGTTAAATATTCCAAAAATCCTCGGGGTAACCCTAGATCAGAAGTTCCGCCACCGCAAGCCTCTGTAGCCATGAAAAACCAATCTAGACCCTGTTTCGGCACTCTGCCGGAGGGGGAAATCATCACCGGTGGCCATCTTCATCATCCCGGTGGCCACCATGATGAGGAGGGAGTAGTCCACCCTCGGGGCTGAGGGTGTGTACCAGTAGCTATGTGTTTAATCTCTCTCTCTCTCTCTCATGTTCTTGAGATGTCACGATCTTGATATATCACGGGCGTTGTTGATATAGTTGGATCATATGGTGTTTTCCCCTCTCTATCTTGTTGTGAATTGAGTTTTTCCTTTGAGATTTCGTTTTATCGGATTGAATACTTTTATGGATTTGAGAACACTTGATGTATGTCTTGCTATGAATACCCGTGGTGACAATGGGGTATCGTATTGATTCACTTGATATATGTTTTGGCACTCAACTCGCGGATTCCCGAGGTGACATTGGGGTAATCTATGCATAGGGGTTGATGCACGCTCTTGTCTTTGTTTCTCCGGTAGAAATCTTGGGGCACTCTTTGAGGTTCTTTGTGTTGGATTGAGTATTAAGAATCTGAAATTGTTTGATGCATATCTTATAATTAACTCACGGATACTCGCGGTGACATTGAGTATCTAGGTGACATTTGAGTTGGTTGATGTGTATCATATGGTGTTATTTTAGTATGAACTCTTGGATAGATCAAACGGAAAGAATAGCTTTGAGTTATTTTAGTACGAACTCTTGAATAGATCAAACGGAAAGAATAGCTTTGAGGTGGTTTCGTACCCTACAAACAATTTCTTCTTATGTTCTCCGCTAGATAAGAACTTTGGAGTGATTCTTCATCGCACGTTGAGGGATAGTTATATGATCCAGTTATATTAGCATTGTTGAGAGATTGCACTAGTGAAAGTACGAACCCTAGGCCTCATTTTCAAGCATTAAAATACCTTTTGTGCTCCATTTTATCAATTGCTACCTTGCTGTTTTTTATTGTTCTTATTACAAAAACCAATATCTACTATCATATTACACTTGTATCACCATCTCTTCGCCGAACTAGTGCACCTATACAAGTTTCCATTGTATTTGGTGTGTTGGGGACACAAGAGACTTTTTATTATTTGGTTGCAGGGTTGTTTGAGAGAGACCATCTTCATCCTATGCCTCCCACAGATTGATAAACCTTAGGTCATCCACTTGAGGGAAAATTGTTACCGTCCTACAAAACTCTACGCTTGGACGCCCAACACGTGTCTACAATAATAAAAGTTGCGTAGTAGACATCAAGCTCTTTTCTGGCGCCGTTGCCGGGGAGGTGAGTGCATGAAGATATATCTTTAGATCTTGCAATCGAATCTTTTAGTTTCTTGTTTTATCACTAGTTTGGTTTATAAAAAGAAAACTACAAAAAAAATGGAATTGAGGTTGCATCATATTATTCATCTTTATAATGTCTTTCGTGAAAATGATGGAAAGGAAAATTGTGCTCAATTGATAGAAGAAGAATTCTATAAAATTTTTGACAAAAAATCTTTGAATGATGAGCATGATTGCAATGTTGTTGGTATGAACTCTTTGAATATCCATGATGCTAATGATATGCAAAGCTACAAGCTTGGGGATGCTATATTTGATGAAGATGATATTTTTAGTCCCCCAAGATTTTATGTGCAAATTTGTTATAATGATTGCATGCCTCCTATTTATGATGGTTATATTGATGAAAGTGGATTTGGAGAGGTCATGACTTTATTTAATGATGAATCCACCATTTTGGATGAGGCTTCAATTGACTATGAGAACAAGGTTGATATCTATGATGATTATGGTGATGACATGTATGCTATATTGAATAATGATAACCATGAAACTTGTCATCATGATTTTAATTTTCACTCTCATGATTGTTATTTTGTTGAGTTTGCTCCCACCACTATTGATGAGAAGAAATTTGCTTATGTGGAGAGTAATAAGTTTTCTATGCTTTTGTGTCATGAAAAGAATGCTTTATGTGATGGTTATATTGTCGAATTTCTTCATGATGCTACTGAAAATTATTATGAAGGAGGAACTTATGTTTGTAGGAATTGCAATAATGTCAAGTTTCCTCTCTATGTGTTAATTTTTTTGAAGTTATGTTTGCTCTGTCTTCCTATGCTAGTTGATTCTTGTTCGCATAAGTTGTTTGCTCACAAAATCCCTATGCATAGGAAGTATGTTAGGCTTAAATGTGCTATCCATGTGATTCATGATGCTCTTTTTCATGTTTCAATTACTATTTTATGCGAGAATCATTGAAATCATCATGCCTAGCTAAAAGGCATTAAAGAAAAGCGCTTGTTGGGAGACAACCCAACACTTTTACCTACTGTTTTTGTGTGTTCACATGTTTAAGCTACTGTAGTCATCATGTTTTATATATTTTGTTTCAATAAAGTTCCAAGTAAAGCCTTTGGGACAGCGTGGATGATAGTTGACTTGATTTTGTGCAAAAACAGAAACTTTTGCGTCCAGTGCAGAAATTCCTATCTTTTACTGGAGCGTGGAAAATTCTGGATTTTTTACAGTTGATGGGTATACAAATTTTCTACGTTGTCCTAAGTTGTCAGAATTTTTGGAGTTACAGAAGTATGACCTTAATTTAGATCTTTACGTACTGTTCTGTTTCTAACAGATTCTGTTTTCAATGCATAGTTTGCTTGTTTTATGGTTTCTATGGCTTATAAAATTGTGGAAATTGTAGAGTATAGTAGGCATTGTGTGAGAACAATTATGAATCTTGTCTTTGACAGTACTAAAGTGAATGATTTGTCTTTATCATACTAACCCATCTCAGGAAGTTCCGTTAAGTTTTGTGTGATTGAAGTTTTCAAGTTTTGGGTGAGATATCGATATGTGGAGAATAATGAGTGACAAGAACCTAAGGTTGGTGATGCCCAAGGCACCCCCAAGGTAATATTTAAAGGAAGATCCAAGCAACTAAGCTTGGGGATGCCCCGGAAGGCATCCCCTCTTTCGTCTCCAACATTATCGGTAACCTTACTTGGAGCTATACTTTCATTCGTCTCATGATATGAGTTTTACTTGGAGCGTCATTTTCTTTTGTTAGGATTTGCTTTCTATTATTTAGAATAACGTTTTGCATCTTTTATTTCAATAAAAGTGGCAAGGGTAGCCTTTACCATGCTTATTTTGCAAGTATATGAGTTGCTGTTTCAAAACAGAAAGTTTGTCGCTATTGCAAAAATTCTCTAGAAAATTCAGAATGTGATAAAAGGTTGAATATTTTTTCATAGTGGGCGATAATAAACTTTATACAGTGTGCTAAATTTTCAGAATTTTTGGAGTTAGGAAATTATGAGTACAATTGCACTCTTTACAGACTGTCCTGTTTAGGCAGATTGCTGTTATGTTCGCATTGTTTGCAAATGTTTGCTTGTTTAATGATTCTATTTGAGGATAGGAATGTTAAATATGCCGAGGCATTTATTATGCAATTTTGAATAACAGTTTTAGTGATTTTCTACAATAGAGAATGATAAGGTTTTGCATTGATTTATACTTACTTATCTCACGAGTTCTTGTTGAGTTTTGTGTGGATGAAGTTTTTAAGATTTAGGGCAACCGTGATATAAAAGGAAGAGACACAAAAGTTCAAGCTTGGGGATGCCCAAGGCATCCTAAGATAATATTTCAAGAAGTCTCAAGCATCTAAGCTTGGGGATGCCCCGGTAGGCATCCCACCTTTCTTCATCAACAATTATCGGTTAGTATCGGTTGAGCCTAAGTTTTTGCTTCTTCACATGAGTTGTCCTATTCTTAGAATGTCATTTTATTTAGTTTTTTCTTGCTGTTTTAATAAAATACTTAGACCTGAAAGTTTTTAAATAAGAGAGAGTCCTCAAATAGCTACCCATTTACATAACTACTCCCTTGATCGTCACTTATATCTTTTTTGGAGTAGCTTGTCATTTACTCTTGTGCTTCACTTATATCCTATGAGTAAATTGTTGAATGGATTGAATACCATGAAGTTGAAATTATATGTCCATATCATGCTTAGTGGTAGCTTCACATTGGGTTTAGAAAGTGAAATCTTTTGAAGCTTGACAATCGCAATATTGGTCATACAAGCAATTCCTGAATGATTAATATAAGGAAGAGAACTTTCACATGCAAATACACTATCTTGGAAATATTGTGTGATTATGAGCCCCCATCAAAATATTATATGCCAAAATTGTTGACGTTGGAAAAGGAAGACAACGTAATGGTTTATGTTTGTTCATATTCACATAGAATTTATATTTTCATAGATCCTTCAACATGTGGTGCTTGCCCTCCATCTTTGCTAGCCAAAAATTCCGCACCAAGTAGAGATACTACTTGTGCATCCAAAAAACCTTAAACCCAAATCTTATTTTCAAAGAGTCCACCATACCTACCTAAGGATTGAGTAAGATTTTTCAAGTAATTTGTCATCGGTGCAATAAGGCAATAAAAATTGCTTCTAAAAGTGTTAGATCATTTAGTGTAAGAGAAAATTGAGCGCTGTACGAACTTGTAATGGCAAAGAATAAAAGCGACAGACTCCATAATAAAGGTTTCTATCATAAGGGGCAATATAACGTGACGTTCTTTTGCACTAAGGGATTGAGCATACAAACGAAAAGTGCATGGCAACCTCTGCTTCCCTCTGCGAAGGGCCTACCTTTTATTTTTATGTATTTACTTTCATGCAAGAGTCGAAGTTTTTCTCTCTATTCCTTTTTATTTTTCTCTTTTGGCAAGCGTCATGTGGTGAAGAAAGATCTAGGCACATATATCCAGTTGGATATGGGTTGCATGAGTTATTATTGTTGACATCACCCTTGAGGTGAATACGTTGGGAGGCGAAATTATAAGCCCCTATCTTTCTATGTGTCTGGTTGATACGTTTTTCTCATGTGTATGCGGTGAGTGTTAGCAATCATAGAAGACTATATGATGGTTGAGTATGTGGTGCTCTTACTTAGACTCTGATGAATAAGTTGAATTGCAATTGCTTGGTGACTGAGAACATAGGTTGTTGAGTTTGAAGAGAATTCGTTGTTTAAACCTTAACATGTGAATTGGTTGCTACTTTAACATGAGAAGTTTTATAAGAAAGAATTGTTGTTATGATGCTAGGAAAAGTGATTGAAATTGTCATTGATCAAACTTGTGCACTTTGCTAGCATTTACACTTCATAAATTATTTCTTTTATCATTTACCTACTCGAGGACGAGTAGGAATTAAGCTTGGGGATTGAGGGAGTCCTGGATTAGGGGGTCCTCGAGTATTTGGCCTATTCGATATGGGCCGGACTGATGGGCCGTGAAGATAGAGCAGTAGATTATCCCCCGTGTCCGGGTAGGACTCCTATATGAGTGAACGACAAGTTTTGGTGTCCGGATGTATAATTTCCTTCCTATGCAAACCGACTTTGTACAACACTAGGCCCCTCCGTTTCGTATATAAACCAGAGGGTTTAGTCCGTAGAGGCTATCAGAATTCTCATAGGCTAGACAGCTAGGGTTTAGCCATTACGATCTCGAGGTAGATCAACTCTTGTAACCCATATACTCATTGAATACAATCAAACAGGACGTATGGTTTTACCTCCTTAAAGAGGGCCCGAACCTGGGTAAACATTGTGTCCCCATCGTCCCTTGTTACCATTGATCCTCAGACGCACTGTTCGGGACATTGGTGCTTTCATTGAGAGTTCCATTGTGTTGTCGATAGAAGGATCAATGGATCGCCTTGTAATCAATAATGATATCACTTCTGGAAGGAGCCTAACTTCATGACAGGTCCTCCAGCTCGGCGGTTTCACCGTGGGCACCCACGCGGCCATCAAGCCGACAGCGCCCCCCGCGATCGCCAAACATCACCTCCGCATCGGTCTTGAACACTCAGAAAAGATGGATCTGGCAGACATCTCGTCCTTGAACGAGCTGCTAGATCACATAGCCGGCCTGGGGCTTTCAACGGATAATGATCAGATCGGGCTTAAACCTGACCAGAGGGAAATCAATCTCCCGCCGATCACTCACCTGGTGGCGGTCGTCGAGGAACGAGACAAGAACACTTCTTCCCCTAAGTTAAAAACCAGTTATGTTCGGATCTCCGAATCCATTGAACCGGATAGTATTCCTTCGGAGGAGACCCCGCGTCCCCCAAATTCAGGGTCGGACTTAGGGTCCGGGGAGCACTTGGATCTTCCCGACCCGAACCGGTGACCTCGGAGATCTTACAAGCTCCGAACACAATTTTGGGCCGGGATTCAAGTTTTAGGCCACCCGCCCACCACAATCAATACTCTCCAAGCAATTCAGGCCCTCCAGACATATACGACTTGATGTATGTATGGCAGCAACCTCAGGAAATGGCCCATCACTTTTGGGCCAGGTTTCTACTTGTCAAAAACAAGATTAAAGATTGTTGCAACGATGATGCGGTCTCGGTTTTTCATCACAATTGCACCGATGAGGGAATTCGGAATGCCCTCAAACGCCACCACATAGAGAGTTCCACAGAACTATCACACGTAGTACGGAAGTACTGCGCGATGGAAAGCACATGGAAGGCCGAAGAAACCCAATTGGAACCTGCTGCCTTTAAGCAGTGCACTGCCCGAGCAAAACGGTACACCCTTACGAGGCATCCGATCATAAGCCTGTCGGCAAGAAAAACAAACCCTTTGCGGGACGCAGGTCAGTTCTTGACGAACTTCTCGACAAACCCTGTCAGATACATGCAACACTGAGCACCGAACCAACTCATAGCCTTCGGGCATGTTGGGTACTCCGGCAAGTGGCTAAGAGCAGTGAGGCTATCCTCACCACCGCTACTCCAGAGAGGCATTCTCCGGAGGATGACGATCTTAATGTCTTTACGGTCTTTGAGACCTTCTCTTCAAATAATCGGTGCAAAAGGGCACTACGCGACCTCGCCGAAATTAACCAAGTAACCACAATGAGCCCATGGAACGACGCGACAATACCTTTCACCGTTGACGATGAACCAAGGGCCCGATCAGTCCGAGCACCCGCCGCCTTGGTCTTAAACCCAATTGTGGACGGCTTCCGACTTAGCAAAGTGCTCATGGTTAGCGGAAGTGGACTTAACCTCATCTACGAGGACACGCTCGACAAAATGCATATTGACAGAGCACACATCGAGCAAAGCACTACCACCTTTCGAGGCATCATCCCGAGTCGAGAAGCACGATGTTCGGGGAAAATCAAACTTGATGTAGTATCCGACACGCCTGAGAATTACAGGTCCGAAGAGTTGCTCTTGCACGTGGATACCTTCAATAGCGGATATCACACCCTTTTGGGACGGGACGCCTTCTCACGCTTCCAAGCCATACCCCATTATGGGTACATTAAGCTTAAAATGCCGGGGCCCAATGGAATAATCACAGTTACTAGTGATCTAGATAAAGCACTCTGCGCTGAAAACAAAAATCGCATCCTTGGCCCTTGAGGCACTATCCAAATCCCTTGCGGCCGAAGAACTAACCACCCTGCGATCCACAGTGGACAAGGATGATCTGATTCTCGATAAGAGACCGAAATCCACCTATTTCAAACCAGCAGATGAAATAGTTAGATTCAAGTGCACCCGACGGATCCTAACAAAACAGCGTCCATTGGAGCACAACTGGATCCGACGGTAGATGCCGCCCTACGAGCGTTCATGCGCAAAAATTGGGATATCTTTGCCTGGAACCCTTCGGACATGCCCGGGATCCCACGCAGGATGGCCGAACACAGCCTCAACATAATCAAGGGGTTCAAACCAGTCAAACAAACGTTGCGGCGGTTTTTCGAACCCAAACGACAAGCTATGGGGGAGGAGCTAGCCAAACTACTCGAGGCCGGGTTCATCAGAGAAATCAAACACCCAGACTGGCTAGCCAACTTGGTCATGGTGCCAAAGAAGGATAAGTCTTGGCGCCTATGTGTCAATTTCAAAGACCTCAATAAGGCATGCCCCAAAGACCCTTTCCCATTGCCCCACACTGACCAGATTATTGACGCGACCGCGGGACACGACTCATTGTGTTTTCTCGATGCTTACTCCGGATACCATCAGATTAAAATGAAGGAGTCCGACTAGGCCGCAACGGTGTTTATTACCCCGCATGGGCCTTTCTATTTCAACACTATGCCTTTTGGGCTTAAAAACGCTGGTGCCACTTACCAACGCATGATTCGAACATGTTTGAAAAAAGCAAATCAGAAAGACAATGGAAGCATATGTGGACAACGTGGTCATCAAGACTAAACACGTCGAATCATTGGTGGACAATCTCCGCCTCACATTTGACAACCTCTGAACATATGACATACGACTCAATCCGGAAAAATGCGTTTTCGGCGTTCTAGCCGGAAAGCTACTAGGGTTCATTGTCTCCAATAGAGGAATTGAAGCAAACCAGCCAAAATCTGAGCCTTGTCACAATTGGCCATACCAACAGACTTAAAGCAGGTCCAAAAACTAGCAGGGTGCATGGCAGCGTTGAGCCGCTTCATCTCCAGATTAGGAGAAAAAGCATTACCACTTTATAGACTGCTTAGAAGCACCAACAACTGCTACCTCTCGAGCACTGCGTTGGTTTTCCCTTGAAGAGGAAAGGGTGATGCAGCAAAGTAGCGTAAGTATTTCCCTCGGTTTTTGAGAACCAAGGTATCAATCCAGTAGGAGGCCACACTCAAGTCCCTTGCACCTACACAAACAAATAAGAACCTTGCAACCAACGCAATAAAGGGGTTGTCAATCCCTTCACGGCCACTTGCAAAAGTAAGATCTGATGGAGATGATAAGATAATATTTTTGGTATTTTTATGATAAAGATTAAAAGTAAAGATTGCAAAGTAAACAAAGATAGAAATAGCTTGTTGACGGAAGATTAATACGATGGAAAATAGACCCGGGGGCCATAGGTTTCACTAGTGGCTTCTCTCAAGATAGCATAAGTATTACGGTGGGTGAACAAATTACTCTCGAGCAATTGATAGAATTGAGCATAGTTATGAGAATATCTAGGTATGATCATGTATATAGGCTTCACTTCCGTGACAAGTAGACCGACTCCTGCCTGCATCTACTACTATTACTCCACACATCGACCGCTATCCAGCATGCATCTAGATTATTAAGTTCATAAGAACAGAGTAACGCTTTAAGCAAGATGACATGATGTAGAGGGATAAACTCATGCAATATGATATAAACCCCATCTTTTTATCCTTGATGGCAACAATACAATACGTGTCGTTTCCCCTACTGTCACTGGGATCGAGCACCGCAAGATTGAACCCAAAGCTAAGCACTTCTCCCATTGCAAGAAAGATCAATCTAGTAGGCCAAACCAAACTGATAATTCGAAGAGACTTGCAAAGATAACCAATCATACATAAAAGAATTCAGAGAAGATTCAAATATTGTTCATAGATAATCTGGATCATAAACCCACAATTCATCGGATCTCGACAAACACACCGCAAAAGGAGATTACATCGAATAGATCTCCAAGAGAATCGAGGAGAACTTTGTATTGAGATCCAAAGAGAGAGAAGAAGCCATCTAGCTAATAACTATGGACCCGAAGGTCTGAGGTAAACTACTCACACATCATCGGAGAGGCTATGGTGTTGATGTAGAAGCCCTCTGTGATCAATGCCCCCTCCGGCAGGACGCCAGAAAAGGCCCCAAGATGGGATCTCACGGGTACAGAAGGTTGCGGGGGTGGAATTAGGTTTTCGTGGTGCTCCCTGATGGTTTGGGGGTATGTAGGTATATATAGGAGGAAGAAGTAGGTCGGTGGAGCCACGAGGGGCCCACGAGGGTGGAGGGCGCGCCCAAGGGGGTAGGCGCGCCCCCTGCCTCGTGGCCTCCTCGTCGGTTGCTTAACGTCCACTCCAAGTCTTCTGGATCACGTTTGTTCCAAAAATCACGTTCCCGAAGGTTTCATTCCGTTTGGACTCCGTTTGATATTCTTTTTCTGCGAAACACTGAAATAGGCAAAAAAACAGCAATTTGGGCTGGGCCTCCGGTTAATAGGTTAGTCCCAAAAATAATATAAAAGTGTATAAATAAGCCCATTAAACATCCAAAACAGAATATATAATAGCATGGAACAATCAAAAATTATAGATACGTTGGAGACGTATCAAGCATCCCCAAGCTTAATTCCTACTCGTCCTCGAGTAGGTAAATGATAAAAACAGAATTTTTGATGTGGAATGCTTCTTAGCATAATTTTCAATGTAATTCTTTTTATTGTGTCATGAATATTTAGATCTGAAAGATTCAAGATGAAAGTTTAATGTTGACATAAAAACAATAATACTTCAAACATGCTAACCAAACAATTATGTCTTATCAAAATAAACATAGCCAAAGAAAGCTTATCCCTACAAAATCATATAGTTAGGCCATGTTTCAATATCATCACACAAACGTTCTCATGATGCATAACCCCAATGACAAGCCGAGCAATTGGTTCATACTTTTTAACGCGCTTCAGCCTTTTCAACCCTTACGCAATACATGAGCGCAAGCCATGGATATAGCACTATGGGCGGAGTAAAGTATAATGATGGGGGTTATGAGAGAAGACAAAGAGGTAGAAACTCTCACATCGACGTGGCTAATCAATAGGCTATGGAGATGCCCATCGATTGATGTCAATGAGAGGAGTAGGGATTGCCATGCAACGGATGCACTAGAGCTATAAATGTATGAAAGCTCAACAAAAGAAACTAAATGGGTGTGCATCCAACTCGCTTGCTCACGAAGACCTAGGGCATTTTGAGGAAGCCCATCATTGGAATATACAAGCCAAGTTCTATAATGAAAAATTCCCACTAGTATATGAAAGTGACAACATAGGAGACTCTCTATCATGAAGATCATGGTGCTACTTTGAAGCACAAGTGTGGAAAAAGGATAATAACATTGTCCCTTCTCTCTTTTTCTCTCATTTTTTTCTTTTTTCTTTTCTTTTTTGGGCATTCTCTTTTTTTCTTTCTTTGGCCTCTTTCTCTCTTTTTTTATTTAGTCCGGAATCTCATCCCGACTTGTGGGGGAATCATAGTCTCCATCATCCTTTCCTCACATGGGACAATGCTCTAATAATGATGATCATCACACTTTTATTACTTACAACTCAAGAATTACAACTCAATATTTAGAACAAAATATGACTCTATGTGAATGCCTCCGGCAGTGTACCGGGATATGCAATGAATCAAGAGTGACATGTATGAAATTATGAAAGGTGGCTTTGCCACAAATACGATGTCAACTACATGATCATGCAAAGCAATATGACAATGATGAAGCGTGTCATAATAAATGAAACGGTGGAAAGTTGCATGGCAATATATCTCGGAATGGCTATGGAAATGCCACGATAGGTAGGTATGGTGGCTGTTTTGAGGAAGATATAAGGAGGTTTATGTGTGATAGAGCGTATCGTATCACGGGGTTTGGATGCACCGGCGAAGTTTGCACCAACTCTCAAGGCGAGAAAGGGAAATGCACGGTACTGTAGAGGCTAGAAAATTGTGGAAGGTTGAGAGTGCGTATAATCCATGGACTCACATTAGTCATAAAGAACTCATATACTTATTGCAAAAGTTTATTAGCCCTCGAAGCAAAGTACTACTACGCATGCCCCTAGAGGGATAGTTTGGTAGGAAAAGACCATCGCTCGTCCCCGACCGCCACTCATAAGGAAAGCAATAAAAGAACACCTTATGTGTCAAAATTGTCACACAACTTATACCATACGTGCATGCTACGGGACTTGCCAACTTTAACACAAGTATTTCTCAATTTCACAATTACTCAACTAGCACACTCTAATATTACCACCTTTATATCTCAAAACACTTATCAAGTATCAAACTTCTCATGATATTCAATGAACTCAATATGGAAGATTAATTTCACAATTAAAGCAAATTACCATGCTGTTTAAGACTCTCAAAATAATATAAGTGAAGTATGAGAGATCAATAATTTCTATAAAATACAACCACCACCGTGCTCTGAAAGATATAAGTGAAGCACTAGAGCAAAAACTATATAGCTCAAAAGATATAAGTGAAGCACATAGAGTATTCTAACAAATTCCGAATCAAGTGTGTCTCTCTCAACAGGTGTGTACAGCAAGGATGATTGTGGCAAAATAAAAAGCAAAGACTCAAATCATACAAGACGCTCCAAGCAAAACACATATCATGTGGTGAATAAAAATATAGCCCCAAGTAAAGTTACCGATAGACGAAGACGAAAGAGGGGATGCCTTCCGGGGCATCCCCAAGCTTAGGCTTTTTGTTGTCCTTGAATATTACCTTGGGGTGCCTTGGTCATCCCCAATCTTAGGCTCTTGCCAATCCTTGTTCCATAATCCATCAAATCTTTACCCAAAACTTGGAAACTTCACAACACAAAACTTAACAGAAAATCTCGTGAGCTCCGTTAGCGAAAGAAAACAAAACACCACTTCAAGGTACTGTAATGAACTCATTATTTATTTATATTGGTGTTAAACCTACTGTATTTCAACTTCTCTATGGTTTATAAACTCTTTTACTAGCCATAGATTCAACAAAATAAGCAAACAACACGCGAAAAATAGAATCTGTCAAAAACAGAACAGTCTGTAGTAATCTGTAACTAACGCAAACTTATGGAACTCCAAAACTTCTACCAAAATAGTACGACCTAGATAATTTGTTTATTGATCTACTGCAATTGGAATCAGTATATAATCACGTTCTGGTGATTATTAACAATTTTTTTCGTGAACAGAAAGTTTCTGGAAATTTCAGCAAGATCAAATAACTATCATCCAAGAAGATCCTATAGGTTTAACTTGGCACAAACACTAATTAAAACACAAAACCACATCTAAACAGAAGGTAGATGGATTATTTATTCCTAAACAGAACCAAAAAGCAAAAAACCTAAAAATAAAATTGGGTTGCCTCCCAACAAGCGCTATCGTTTAACGCCCCTAGCTAGGAATTGAGATTTCAATGATGCTCACAAGAAAGACAAGAATTGAAGCACAAAGAGAGCATCATAAAATACGTGACAAACACATCTAATTCTAACATACTTCCTATGCATAGGCATCTTATATTCAAACAATTTATCAAGGCAAGCAAAAACTAGCATATGCAAGGAAGCGGAAAGAAACAAAAGCAATCTCAACATAACGAGAGGTAATTTAGTAACATGAAAATTTCTACAATCATATTTTCCTCGCTCATAATAATTACATGTAGGATCATAAGCAAATTCAACAATATGGCTATCACAAAACATATGCTTAACACGATCCACATGTATGCAAAGTTGACACTCTTCCAAAATAGTGGGATTAACATTTGCTAAAGTCATGACCTCTCCAAACCCACTTTTATCAAAAACTTCATAAGATTGATCAAAATCCAAATATGTGTGATCTAAAGTTGACACTCTTCCAAACCCACTTTCAATACTATTGCAAACATTATTATCAATCTCATATTCATCATGGGGCTTAAATAAATTTTCAAGATCATAAGAAAAATCACCCCAATCATGATCATTACAACTAGTAGTAGACATAGCAAACTTAGCATCCCCAAGCTTAGGGTTTTGCATATCATTAACACAATTGACATTAATAGAATTTATAATAACATCATTGCAATCATGCTTTTCACCGAAGGAACTATCAAGTATGGGTGCAACGATCTCATGTTTAACTTATTGGCATCATGGCCACAAGAATAGCAAGAACCATGTTCATCAAGGGATATTTCAATCAAATCATCGGAATCATAATTATCTATAGATTCATGCATATCATTGTTTTCTTCCTCCATAGACTCCTACAAAATATCAGCCTCTTCTTGGACAGTGGAGGAGTCCTCAATATATGGTTTAACATAGGCATTGGAAGCATACTTATCATAACAATATTTAAGTATGGCAAAATTTTCAGATTTGTAAAGAGTAGCATCATACGTTTCAACCAAAGAAGCAATTTCATAAGAACCCTTAAAAGCAACAAATTCTTCAATTTGTTGAACATCATAGTAATTATAAACACCCTTAGCATACGAAGATACGATTCCATTATCACTAAACTCACATTGGTAGGGAAGGTGTTTCTTAATGTTTTCAGAGCAACAAGTAAAATCATAAATTTCACAAAGATTCCAAGCATAACACATCAATCTGTTTATTTGATCCCATAAGAGTCTCCCCTTTTCAGACAAACGATGACGCACAAAATGATCATGCTCATCTAAAGATTTCCCATCAACTAAGCTAGTTTGGGTTTCAGCACGAGCGCATAAGGATCAAAGATGATCCAAGTAGAACACTTTAAGTGGATCCATATCAATAGATTTTTAGCAAGCAAAGATGCAAGCAAATAGAAGGCACATGGTAACACAAGTAAACAATAGATCTGGCAAGAAAAAGGCAAACGAAAAAGAAGGCGAATAAAACGGCAAGGGTGAAGTTGGGGGGGGAGGAAAACGAGAGTCAAATGGCAAATAATGTAATGCGAGGGATAAAAGTTTGTGATGGGTACTTGGTATGTCTTGACTTGTGAGTAGACTCCCCGGCAACGGCGCCAGAAATCCTTCTTGCTACCTCTCGAGCACTACGTTGGTTTTCCCTTGAAGAGGAAAGGGTGATGTAGCAAAGTAGCGTAAGTATTTCCCTCAGTTTTTGAGAACCAAGGTATCAATCCATTAGGAGGCCACGCTCAAGTCCCTTGCACCTACACAAACAAATAAGAACCTTGCAACCAATGCGATAAAGGGGTTGTCAATCCCTTCACGTCCACTTGCAAAAGTGAGATCTGATAGAGATGATAAGATAATATTTTTGGTATTTTTATGATAAAGATTAAAAGTAAAGATTGCAAAGTAAACAAAGATAGAAATAGCTTGTTGACGGAAGATTAATATGATGGAAAATAGACCCGGGGCCATTGGTTTCACTAGTGGCTTCTCTCAAGATAGCATAAGTATTACGATGGGTGGACAAATTACTGTCGAGCAATTGATAGAATTGAGCATAGTTATGAGAATATCTAGGTATGATCATGTATATAGGCATCACGTCCATGACAAGTAGACCGACTCCTGCATGCATCTACTACTATTACTCCACACATCGACCGCTACCCAGCATGCATCTAGAGTATTAAGTTCATAAGAACAGAGTAACGCTTTAAGCCAGATGACATGATGTAGAGGGATAAACTCATGCAATATGATATAAACCCCATCTTTTTATCCTCGATGGCAACAATACAATACGTGTCATTTCCCCTACTATCACTGGGATCGAGCACCGCAAGATTGAACCCAAAGCTAAGCACTTCTCCCATTGCAAGAAAGATCAATCTAGTAGGCCAAACCAAACTGATAATTCGAAGAGACTTGCAAAGATAACCAATCATACATAAAAGAATTCAGAGAAGATTCAAATATTGTTCATAGATAATCTGGATCATAAACCCACAATTCATCGGATCTCGACAAACACACCGCAAAAGGAGATTACATCGAATAGATCTCCAAGAGAATCGAGGAGAACTTTGTATTGAGATCCAAAGAGAGAGAAGAAGCCATCTAGCTAATAACTATGGACCCGAAGGTCTGAGGTAAACTACTCACACATCATCGGAGAGGCTATGGTGTTGATGTAGAAGCCCTCCGTGATCAATGCCCCCTCCGGCAGGACGCCGGAAAAGGCCCCAAGATGGGATCTCACGGGTACAGAAGGTTGCGGCGGTGGAATTAGGTTTTCGTGGTGCCCGATGGTTTGGGGGTACGTAGGTATATATAGGAGGAAGAAGTAGGTCGGTGGAGCCACCAGGAGCCCACGAGGGTGGAGGGCGCGCCCAGGGGGGTAGGCGCGCCCCCTGCCTCGTGGCTTCCTCGTCGGTTGCTTGACGTCCACTCCAAGTCCTCTGGAGCACGTTTGTTCCAAAAATCACGTTCCCGAAGGTTTCATTCCGTTTGGACTCCGTTTGATATTCTTTTTCTGTGAAACACTGAAATAGGCAAAAAAACAACAATTTGGGCTGGGCCTCCGGTTAATAGGTTAGTCCCAAAAATAATATAAAAGTGTATAAATAAGCCCATTAAACACTATTAGGAAAAGGGCTATAGATGGAATGGCCACTAATGGCGCACCGGACATGTGGTGCGCCACTACTATATAGTAGTGGCGCACCATGTGCTGGTGCGCCATTAGTGTGAAAGACAATAATGGCGCACCAGACACACGGTGCGCCACTAGTAACAATTTTTTTCCAAACATACTAATGGCGCACCAGGGCACAGTGCGCCATTACTAGTTCTAACTAGTAATGGCGCACCGGCCTCATAGTGCGCCACTACTATAATTTTTTTTGTGCAAAACTACTAATGGCGCACCAGTGTATAGTGCGCCATTACTAGTTTAAACTAGTAATGGCGCACTGTTCCCCGGTGCGCCATTAGTGTGTATTCCATGGACACTTGATCTCGATCCCCCTCCATCTCGATCGCTATCCCACCTCGCCAGATCCGGTCCCCCTCGCCGCCGAGCACCCCCCGCACCCTCTACCCCGCTCCACCGGCCGCCGCGGCCGACCCCCCGCACCCTCCCCCGCTCCACCGCCGCCGACGACCCACCGCACCCTCCCCCGCTCCACCGCCGCCGACGACCCACCGCACCCTCCCCCGCTCCACCGCCGCCGATGACCCACCGCACCCTCCCCTGCTCCACCGCCGCCGACGACCCACCGCACCCTTCCCTGCTCCACGCCGCCGACGACCCACCGCACCCTCCCCGGCCCGCTCCACCGCCGCCGACGACCCCCCGCACCCTCCCCGGCCCGCTCCACCGTCACAAAAAATTATTACATGACATGTATTGTCAAGCACATCGATGAACTAATCTTTTTATTTATTATAATCTTACAACCAAACATAAGCAGGGCAGTGTTGGGTTCAATTTTCACTGGTATTTATTTTGGGGCATCAATGCATTTTAGAGATAGTCTTGATGGATGCAGTGCTTCAATTTAATAATCAGTAAGGACCTCATAGTAGTACATGCATTGTCAAGCACATTGAAGGAACAATCTTTTTTGTGCAGTACAATATCCCAACTAAACACAAGCAGGACAGTGCTGTGGGAATACCAGTTCCATTGAGGATTTCTGACATCAAATTAGTTTAGCAGCCCCATTTTGATACCATTACTTTTCTTGGGGGGCAAATCTCCAGTGTGCTTTTTTCTTTTCCAAAGGAAAAGAAAATGTGGTGTATAACAAATGTATTATTTGGTGGAAATTGAGATATCATATTAATCATTGACAAATTGGCTTTGAACAAATAATCTTAAATCCATGCATACCTACACAATTCATCTATTTGCTCAAATTTCTCCAAATTTGCATTTTATTGTCTGTTTATGATTTGGAAATATTCTAATTCAAGTTTTGTTGCGTATAACAAAACACAGTCACCTCCAAAGAAAAGCATCAAGGACGGTACCTACAAAAGGATTATCTGTAACGAGGTCGATAAGCTGGTAACTAAGTTCTGTTCTGTAAAATCTCTCGACTTTTTTTAGCGTTATAAGGGTCCATAAGTAGTGTTGTCATCAGGTCCAGACATAAGCTCCTGTAGTAAGTAGCTTTTGGTTTTATCTTTGTAAGATAACTGGTTCTTGTAGTTTGCTGTTGGTTTCTCTTAATGGAAATCGGAGGGGTAAACCCTTCCTTGATAAAAATTAAAGTGTCTGGTTTGTCGATTGCAGAACTGAACTTCTCTTTGAGAATGTGTACTCTGTGCTCTTGACATTTGCGCTTAAAGTTCTAAGAAAATCCACATGGTCTTTCATTTCTGTTGCATTGTTTTATCTATATGGTCTTTCATTTCAGAGTTACACTTATATCATATTAATCATTGACAAATCCACATGCTTAATCAATCGAGTAGTAAGTTGTTTAGGCTTGGCCATTTCCACTCATTGTAGATAGATAGAGTTACACTTTTGTTACATTGCGTTATCTTTCTGTAGAGTAGTAATGCTCCACTTCCATTGGTACTACTTGTGATGCTGACAGCAAGTCTGTAATACTGAAATTTTGTCAACTTGTGATGCTGCTGCTGTACCCTGAGAGGCCCTTGAGTTTGCTGGAATGTCGATTAACTTCCGTTCCGGCAAATTCGGGTACTCCATATGTCCTATTTTCAGCAAAGGTCATGCTGAAATCTTCCATGAATTTTAGCATGACTTTGCTAAAAATAGGACATATGGGGTACTTGTGACTAATGCATGGGCCGGGGTCTTAGTACTTAATTAAGTAGGAACCACTCATCCTAACCATTTGCTCTCAAAATTACCACTTCACTTCTTACTACTGAAAATCTTAGACCATCTCCATTCACCAATTGCTCAAACTAGTTCGAAGGGCGTGTTTTCACCACACTGTGGATTATCTTATTGGACCCAACAGAGATGATGTAGTTTTGAATTATGAACATAGGAAATGTCGTCATCGGACGATGAAAGTCTCCCGGGGGAGTGCGACTGGTGCCACGACGGTCGAGGTCTGTGCGACAGGCCTCACCTGGACGATGATCGGCGCTTCAGCATTAAGCTCGAGGAGACCTTCGAAGTTGAAACGGTACGCAACGACGACAAGTGTTTTTTTCATAATTAAGCATGACTTCAACTATTTCAACGTGTAATTTCATCTTTTACAATTCGAGTATAGTTTATCCCATGCCATGGAAGACGCTATGTCTTGGAGAGGATGGATTTTGAAGATCATGAAAATTTTGAAACAAAGAAAATTCACCTAAGGACACATCATGATGTGGATTTTGAAGTAAATCTGTATAATGCCGAGAGCGTAACCCATTTTGGTTGCAAAAATTGGGAAGCATTTTGCAAGATGTATGGTTTTGATGAGGGTATGCTTGTCACCATGGATCTTGGTGATCCTGACATCGACCAAGACAATATGGACATTTGGGTCCTTGTTGATACGCCTCCAGTTCTACTGCTATGTGAGTTTCTCAAACATAGTTAATTATTAACTAATTTATATTGTTTATTTCAAAATAGTTGACAACTTATTTCCATTGACAGCTTATTTTGATTGTTCAAAAAATGTGCGGAACATGGTAGACAAAACCCACTACACCGATGGCTCCGAGTTAACTTATCAGGAGAAAAATCATCTGGTCGGATTTTGTACTGATCTTGAGAATTACAATATCTACAATCAAACTCCTCAACATTATGGTCAATACGTGCCACTAGTGCACGTGTTGAACTACGGTAACTACCATGGAGATACCCTGGTAAGATTTTTTACTATTACGACATCCGTGCATCTTTTGCATACTTCTAAAACTAGTACATCATTGCTAACTATGAAGTTATTACTATGTTTTTCAACAGAGAATCCTAGAGGATTGTGTGCCTCATTTGATGTATCAGAATGGCAGCCTTCGTGTTTTGAACTTATATCCAGGTCATCCTACGAATCTCAACTGTCGATACCGGATTTCTAGAAGAAGTGGAGACATGCTAATCAGAGAATGGAAAAAACGTATAGACAGTCGTAAGGAGGTTCTTGGAAGCAAAAGGAAGCGCCGCGCAAGAATTGGAGACAGGATGATCTCCATTCTCCATAATGGAGAGTCAGGGTCTATATTGTTTTATGCTATTTTACCTTAAATAGGGTATTTAGGTCCTGCCTAATACTGATGATCATGTGCTAAGAACAATTAAGTAGGGTTGGTTCGATGACTATCAGGATGATGATCGTATGACTTGTTATTAATAACGAGTAGAAGTTGTATGATGATGATTAGTAGGACTTGTTAGGATTAGTATTACTTTCGACAAACTCGCTACTCGCGGTCTCGAGACTTGTAATGTTCTATCTTTGTTCGGTCTTTTGAATTCGGAGACTAATATGATGAATTGTATTCGGAGACTAATCTTCAATTGTATTCGATGAATCTGCTGTTGCTGTGTGGTGCTGTTTATATTCTGTCCAATAATATATTTTGTAATCTGTGCAAATATCAGAAAAGAAAAAAAATCCTAATATACATACTAATGGCGCATCACCACAACGTGCACCATTAGTATGCCAAAGGATACTAATGGCGCATCACCCCGCAGTGCGCCATTAGTATGGCAAAGCACATGGGTAAATATGGCCCCCTGGGAGGTATACTAATGGCGCACCTTGGCCTATACTAATGGCGCACCGCCTGGTGCGCCATTAGTATACCAGATACTAATGGCGCACCAGTGGTGCGCCATTAGTAAAAAATACTAGTGGCGTGGTACTAGTGGCGCACCAGTAGTGCGCCATTAGTAGGCAAAACTAGTGCGCCACTAGTAGGCCTTTTCCTAGTAGTGAAACATCCAAAACAGAATATATAATAGCATGGAACAATAAAAAATTATAGATACGTTGGAGACGTATCAACAACTTCGAGTGGACGGATGCGACTACAGAGGGATTGGAAGAAATAAAAACCTTATTAGCAGGCAACCCAATCCTAGCCGCCCCAAGTTTTGGCGACCCTATGTTGCTTTATATATCCGCAACTCACCAGGTAGTGAGCGCCGTACTCGTCGTCGAGCGAGGGGAAGAGGGACATAAATTCCTCATCCATAAACCAGTGTATTACATATCGGAGGTCCTTACACCATGCAAATCTTGACACCCTCACTACCAAAAGATAGCTTACGCGGTCTTTATGGCATCCCGAAAACTCTGGCACTATTTTCAAGAGTGTTCGATCACGGTGGCATCCGAAGTACCACTCAATGACATTAAAAACAACAGGGATGCCACCGGCCGCATAGCTAGATGGGCCATTGAGCTCTTACCATTTGAAATAACATACAAGCCATGCCGAGCTATTAAATCTTAGGTGCTGGCCGACTTCGTCGCCAAATGGACGGGAGCCGAGCTCCCTAAAGAGTACAGTTCATACTCCGACTGGATCATGTACTTCGACGGCTCTAAAATGCTAGCTGGACTGGGGGCTAGTGTCATCTTGACATCCCCTACGAGGGACACAGTCCACTACGTGCTGCAAATCATGTATATGGACCCCAATAATGCAGCCGAATACGAGGCACTTCTACATGGTCTCCGAATGGCTGTCTCCATGGGCATACAACGCCTAGACGTGTGCGGTGATTCAAACCTCGCAATATCCCAGATAAATGGAGAGTTCGATGCAAAAGATCCAAAAGTGGCGGCGTATCAAAATGTCGTATTAAAAATATCAGCTCGGTTCGAGGGGCTTGAGTTTCATCACGTCGCTCGAGGCAATAACCAGGCAGCGGACATCCTTGGTCGAATGGGCGCCAAGCGCGACCCCGTCCCGCCTAATACCTTTGCGGAAAGGATCTTTAAGCCATCCGTAGTGTGGCAGGACGAGAGCGGAAACACCAGTCCGGACCTGATCATGCCCCCAGCAGCCGAACACAATACAAATATCATCGAGGGTCCGGATACCGAAATAACACGCTCTGCTCATGAAATCATGGCAGTTATTGCTCCATGGACCAAACCCTTCCTGGCCTACCTTAATAGGCAGGAGCTTCTTGATGATCAAAATGAGGCCCGTCGCATAGCTCGATGTTCTAAAGCCTATAAAGTTCAGAAGGTGAACTGTACAAGAAAAGCACTACCGGAGTCCTCCAAATGTGCATCTCCGAAGAGGAGGGACGACAACTCTTGGCTGAAATACATGCTGGTCTAGGCAACTGTAGGGTAACGTAGCAGAAAACAAAAAATTTCTGACCTACGCACCAGCCCAGGACCACTATGGAGACTGCATACAAGGTTTGATCTTTTTCGTTACCGACTCGTAGCGCAGCGGGAAGTAGAGTCGATGACGATCGGCGGTGCAGATCCCCGCAGCTAGGATTTACAACCTCCCAACCGCGAGGATGTATACCCTCATCCGCCATACGGACAGCTCTCCGGGAGGCGGTCGAACAGTCCCCCGGACGGTGTCACGGACAGCCCTTCGGGAGGACCTTCGAAACTCGAACGATCACTCGGACAGCCCTCCGAGAGGACCCACAGAACTCGGACCGTCACTTGGACAGCCCTTCGGGAGGTACTCTCGAACAGCCCCTCAGGGCACTAAGATCGAAACTACGACCTCTCTACAGAGTTGCACACATACGGTGTCAGCTATCCGGCAGGGCTTCGCCTTCCAGAACTAGTTCCTGCCGGAACCCAGACAGCCTTTCGGCTCTACGAAACTATTTCGCTGGGAGGGAGAGAAGAAGCCAGATCATTGCAATGGCATGTATGTGAGAAGGGATGATCCTTTAGGCAGCCCCCTCCACCCCTATTTATAGGCCAAGCCCAAGGGTGGCTTCTCCAAGAAGCCAAGGGGGGAAATACCAAAAAGGCCCTCAAGGTGGCTTCTCCAAGAAGCCAAGCAAAAAGCACTTTCACTATTCATGATGACATATTTCAACGTCCGTTCGAATTGAAAATATTTATGTGGGCTCAGAACATTTCCAGTACCCACTAAAATAATTTTCAACGCGTTCCGAAACAATTTCGGTTTAGTTATTTTCATCTGCGAAAAGCAAACAAGAATGCGTTTTCACTATTCATGAAGACAATTTTTCGCGTCCACTAAATCCGAAAATATTTCTGTGGGTCTTAGAATAATTCCAGTACCCACTAAAATGATTTTGGATTCGTTCGAAAACAATTTCAGATTAGTGAATTTCATCTACGAAAAACAGCCAAAGCGGTACCGGCAGCTCCGAAACATTTTCGGTTTTTATTTCTGAAAATTCCAAAAAGTTTCCAGAATGATTCTGGCACCCTCCAAGAATTATCAGGCATGTGCCGAAACCATTTTGACTTAATGGCATACCCCGAAACAACTTTTTCGGTTACACCGAAACTCATCCGGTGACCTCTCTCTGCGGTACGATTCCGCTGTCCGAAACTTTTTCGGTGATTTTCTCTCAGACTCCCTGTCTAGTATTCAGCAGATAGATGACCCTTAAGCGTGTGACCCTATAGCTTCGGTGAAGTATAGACATGACCTGGAACCCCTTCCGATCAATGATCAACATCGGAGCCGTGGACACCCATATTGACCCCTATACCCACACGAATGAATATTCGAGTGAACCTCCAGTTGAGGTGAGCTATTCCTGTTGCTTCACGATATATCACAAACACCTGAGGTGAGATTTATTGCATCCCCATGGGCCAACACTTTGGCCACTATGCAAGTTACCTCGTTACCGATTTTGTTCTCTTTTCTCGTTTCGTGTTCCGGCATCCCCGTGATCAAATCACAAAGTGTCTGGCCAGACGATGATGGACACCGTAACACCGAGTGGGCCCGAGTATATCTCTCCATCGTCGGAGGAGCAAATCCCAATCTCGAGCTATCAAGTTACTTAACATACTTTCCCATGAACCCGTAAGCCGCCGTAATAGCCATCCAGTTATGGATGACGTTTAACAAACCCCAAAGTTCATGAAGCAAGCATGAAGAAACTCGATACTCTCATGGTCTAAGGAATTATGCAAACATTAACTATCTCTGTGTTATAAACCATTAACTTGTGACGAATGTATCTCATAGCATAACATCAATTCGGGTCGATTCAACACAAATGTCCTTCCTGACATTGTGCCCTCAAAGTTGCTTGGCATAGACATGCCCATGATTGGGAAAACATAATCATCATGCAACACTTGAGCTAGTCTTAGAGGCACGACTAGGAATACATTTTACCGTTTATTGTTCCACACGTGCATATTGGTTCTCCCCAGAGCCTTTATGGATATACGGGCTCGGGAACCACAGCAGTTATAGCATGGAACATAAACATAATTATGAACAGGGAGATAATCAATAACATTTATTATTGCCTCTAGGGCATATCTCCTACAGCAACCATCATGCCGCAGCTCGGGCCCTCGTAAGCAAGGCCTTCCGGACAGATTTCTTCTGGCCAACTGCCCGAGCAGACGCACAAGCCCTTGTGCAACGCTGCGTTGGATGTCAGATTTTTGCTAATCAAAGTCATATGCCTCCCACTGCCTTAAGAACAATCCCCATCACTTGGCCTTTCATGGTCTGGGGGCTACACATGGTCGGACCCCTTAAAGGGGGAAGCCACAAGAAGAAATATTTACTGGTTATGGTGGATAAATTCACTAAGTGGATAGAGGCCAAACCAGTAAAAACGGCTGAAGCAGGGCCAGTGATCGACTTTATATCTGGTGTGGTACACCGTTTTGGTGTCCTGCACAACATCATCACAGATAATGGCTCCAATTTTACAGCTTATGAGGTGAAAAACTGGTGTGCTAACTTGGGCATTAAACTCGCTATGCATCCGTCTACCACCCTCAAACAAACGGTCAGGTTGAACAGGCCAATGGCCTGATAATGAGTAGCATTAAACCCAGACTGGTGCCCTCCCTATAGGAGTCAGATAAGCAATGGGTTGAGGAACTCGATTCCGTGCTCTGGGGGATGCGGACTATGCCTAATCGAACGACTGGATACACCTTTCTTCATGGTGTATGACGCAGAAGCTATCTTGCCCTCCGACATTATTCATGACTCACGTTGAGTGCGCATGTACGAAGAGAGAGAAGCCGAGCTCGATTGGCAGGACGACCTAGATGGCCTTGAAGAGGAGCGTGATATTGCACGAGCCCGTTCCGCATTTTATCAACAACAGGCTAGGCGATACCAAAGCAGACAAGTGTGGGCCAAGACTTATAACGTCGGCGAACTTGTTTTGCGCCTCCCAGAGAAGAAGAGGGATAAGCTCAAACCAAGATGGGAGGGCCCCTTCATCATAGATAAAGTTCTCACAGGAGGACCCTATCGCCTTCGTAATGCATCGGATAATCGCCTTAAGCCGAATCCATGGAACGCTACTCGGCTCCGACGATTCTACGGATAGTTCGGCCGCATCCTTTTTTTTGGTTTCCCTTTTTCTCCTCTTCTTTTTAGTTTTTCCTTTTTTATACATCCCAGGGTATGTTCGGATCTGCCGAACTGTTAGGGGTACACATCTTTAAATGTATACACCCCACTATGACTGGGGACTTCTTTGATGAAGCTTATTACTAAAAGCTTGTGGCTTACATTGTCTACGTCATTTGTTATATACACTTTTTGCCATTATATGCACCTCTATTACTCTAGTTTTTGCCAAGCTGGGTTGCCTCGCTCCTGTGTTTATACCCTACATTCCCGATTGTTCGGCTAGGGCGTAAAGGGAGCACCTCTGCGATTGCTACAACCGGGTAATCCGGACCTGTACCTCAGACGGGTGAAGCCGAAAGCTAGCGTTCTTAAGAGAATAATTGGTAGGCAAGCAACGACAGATTGTTTATGTTTTTGTAACTCTTCAAAACAAATACGGGATATGCTTTTCGTAATTCGGATCAAAGCCTAGGCATGCATAATTAAGCATGCCAACCCAACGAAAGGAACCCCTAACAGAACTATTTTCCTTGGAAGATGTTTCTTACGTTAAATAAGTAATATAACATAACTCCCTGATCAAATTTTTTCTGTTTGAGAAATATGACTAAATTGCCTGGTTTCTGGACGTAATGAATGTTTCTTACATTCCAACATGGTATCCGGAAACACTCCACCTTCTTGGTTCGGAGGTTGAAGCCGAAGGCCTGCGGTGACACATTTTGACATGTTCGGTTGGAGATAAGTTCGAGATAAAAGTACATCGATACATTGAATTGAATGCCTACTCTTTGTCTATGCCATCTATAAGACTGTCTAAACTACAGTCTTCTTGCGAATATTTCGCAGCTATCATCACTTGGTCATATACCAAGTTCACATGAATCTCTTGAGTCCGGTGTAGCATGTTTTCACCATCGCCCACGCCTCTCGAGTACCTTCCCGGCATGCCGATGCCTTCCATAGCTCGAAATGGCGCCGGGCACCTTTGAACAGGTTCGCCAACCCCTCCGTTCTTTCTGGAAGGGCATCAGATGGCCATAGGGCCTTAGCCATACTTCTCATAGCTTTCCGGGCCCGCTCATGGATCACGGACAGCTCCTTAAGCACGTCGCCTCGAAATCCAGATACTTCCTCTTCAGGCCGACCGGTTAACAGACCTGCAACAAAAAGAATTGTGACAATCTGAATTATGGGATACTATGAGTCCCTTGGATGGTTCAAAAGGTCATACCGAATATGCTGCCTTTCAACTTCTTATTCTGTTTTTGCGCGACCGATACTGAGCCTTTAAGCTCTTTATCTCTTCGACCTGCTTATCCTTTTCCTCCTCGAGTTTGTTCTTTTGATCAGTGGTCATTGTGGCTTTCTTCATCTCCGTAAGCTCTGTGGTGATGACATTTAGCTTCGTTTGTCTTGTTTTCAGCTCCTGGGACAGCATGTTGTTCTTTTGTCTGAGAACCTGCAGTCATAACGATCCTTAAATCGGTTGGCTTAACCGCTTCAAGTCTCGGGGGCTACTGGCATATATCTATTAAATTCGCACAAGCTATTACCTGCATATCCTTTGAAAACAGTTGAGTAACTCCAGCAAGTCCGTCCCGGGCGGTTCGGACATATGCATCCACGGAGCTGAGGGCGGCAAATTCCTGTTTAGTAAAAACTGGAGCGCACATGGCCTCTTTTAGTCGACGATGATTCATCACGCTCTCCACCTCAGAATTCATGATGGATACATCATCCTAATCCTCATGACGGGGAAAATCTGGCACTGTATCAGCTCTCGTTGATGAGCCCGGAGCCGGATTGGCTGATACTCGACTAGGAGGGCGTTTGCCCATGGTTTGTCGTGTACTCCTCCTGAAATAAGGTAGAGGGGAAATTCAACAATCTGATCTCATGCTTAGGCACATATCAAAGGACATACATCTTTGAAGAAGGAGGGGGCTCGACAGCGCTCCCGGTTTCCTTTCATTTTGAACAATCGCCCTGTGTAGAGGCTGCCTTCTTAGAGGCCGCTCTCGATGGAGTGCGGCTTGCTGAGCGCCAATCCTATGAAAGAAAGATTCAGTGTGATGGATAAGTTTCAAGTAGGGGCTCCTTTTTGAGGAAGGTTTCCGAGTACTTACAATGGAGAAAGGGTAAAGGCGGGGGTAGTCGGCCGTAATAGCCACTTCCGAGCCGTCAAGGCTCGCTTGATAAAATACTCCATCATCAAACTCTATGTAGATATCCGGGGTCTTCATTGCGAGCATAATCCCCTGGCTATGGGGAGGGGCAATGAATGTTCTCGCCCACCTTCCTCCATGACTGCTTTAAGACAACAAGAAAAATTTGATTAGAATGCCTCGATACTGAGGTAGAACAGTGCTGATAATCAAAAACTTACCCATTTGATGGGGTTGTACATGGAAAAACCTTCCCGGCAATTTAGACAGAGGAAGCCTTGTTTCTCCTCCTTATAAAGATCGACCAGGATCATGGCCAGTTCGGCTGGGGTATCCGGGCCCTTGCGTCTGTAATGAGATGCGTCATCCTCTCTGTTGTAACACCATAAAGGGGTCACTCTAGACTGGAGGGGCTGAATACATCGCTTTATCACGATGGCCATGACTTCGATTATCAAGAGCTCGGAATGAGCAAGTAATCTGACCTTGCTGACCAACCTCTTCACTTCCGCACTGTCTTCTTCCTTGGGACTCCGGGGGCGCCAATTGAGGCGTTTCTTCAAAGGAGCACTGGAGAATTCTGGGAGGCCACGCCGAACTGGGTCCGGAAGGGGAACGTCCTCAATGTAAAACCATTCCTAAGACCATTCTGGGGATACCTCCTTGGTAGTTCCGGGGTAGCCTGATTCGGCTATGCGCCATACTTCGGTGCCGCCCACTTCAAATATGGAACCCCCTCGATGACGAAGGACGAGGTAGAAGAACTTTCTCCATAGTTCAAAATGTGCCTCGCAGCCCGGAAACAGTTCGCAGAGAGCGACAAAACCCGAGTTGTGCAGAATAGAACCTAGGGTGAGGTTGTGCAGCTGGATCCCGTAGAACTCCAATAGACCACTGAGAAAGGGTGGATCGGAAATCCTAAGCCCCGCAAAAGAAACGAAATGAAGCACATCCTCTCCTCCTTGTTGGGGTTAGGGAAATTCTATGCTAGCACATCATTGCCAATCAAGGCTAATCCCGCTCGCACAGAGACTAGATCTGCGAGAGGGAGATATCCCTGCGTCTGAAGTCGACTCAACTGAAGGTGAGACACTGAGCAGCTTCGCCAATCACCATCTTGAGGGCCATGAGGGCGCGAAGATGAGCTAGGAGTGCTGGCCATGTTTTGAAGTTTTTCCGTGGCTGGCCCTGATGATTTCTACGTGATGTCGATGGCATTTGGGGATCTAGCCTCCTTATATAGATGCCACCCCTGCGTGGTGAGGGGCTTGTTTGTAAAAAATATTATTATGGACCGTTCGCATTCACTTGGCATGCGGGGATCGAGGCGACCACAGAAAGGAATCTTAAAAGGCAGAACATGAAGGTCAGGACCAATCTGTCGTCAGTCCGAAGTATGGTGAAGAACCCGCCTTGCAAAGCCGAAGACATAAGCTGGATACTATATCGTAATTGAAGGCAAGTTCGGGGGCTACTGAGGGAATCCTGGATTAGGGGGTCCTTGGGTATCCAGCCTATTCGATATGGGCCGTACTGATGGGCCGAGAGGATAGAGCGGAAGATTATCCCCCGTGTCCGGGTAGGACTCCTATATGCGTGAACGACAAGTTTTGGTGTCCGGATGTATTATTTCCTTCCTATGCAAACCGACTTTGTACAACCCTAGGCCCCTCCGGTGTGTATATAAACTGGAGGGTTTAGTCCGTAGAGGCTATCCGAATTCTCATAGGCTAGACAGCTAGGGTTTAGCCATTATCATCTCGAGGTAGATCAACTCTTGTAAAACATGTACTCATTGAATACAATCAAGCGGGACGTAGGGTTTTACCTCCTTAAAGAGGGCCCGAACCTGGGTAAACATTGTGTCCTCGTCGTCCCTTGTTACCATTGATTCTCAGACGCACAGTTCGGGACCCCCAACCCGAGAACTGCCGGTTTTGACATCGACAGGGATGCTGATAAGTCTCCAATGTATCTATAATTTATGAAGTATTCATGCTGCTATATTATCATTCTTGGATGGTTTACAATCATTTTATAGCAACTTTATATCATTTTTAGGACTAACCTATTGACCCAGTGCCCAGTGCCAGTTGCTGTTTTTTGCTTGTTTTTTACATTGCAGGAAATCAATATCAAACGGAGTCCAAACACCGCGAAATTTTTTGTGGATTTTTTATGGACCAAAAGACATCCAATGGGCCAGAGCAGCACCTGGGGGTGCCCCGAGGGGGGCACAACCCACCAGGGCGTGCCTGGGCCCCTGAGGCGCGCCCCGGTGGGTTGTACCCACCTTGGTGGCCTCCCGTACGCCCTCTTCGCCCTATAAATTGTCAAATATTCCAAAAAGCCTCAAGGTAACCCTAGATCAGAAGTTCCGCTGCCGCAAGCTTCTGTAGCCATGAAAAACCAATCTAGACACCGTTCCGGCACTCTGCCGGAGGGGGAAATCATCATAGGTGGCCATCTTCATCATCCTGGCAGCCACCATGATGAGGAGGGAGTAGTCCACTATCGAAGTAAATGACCACGGATAGCCTCATCGGCCCCCTATGGTATTTTCAAGAAATCGGGGCTGGCTGCGCCCCTCACACCTCCCGGACGAACGGTTGGCCTCTTGGGCCGGCTAGTACGTGAGGCCGGCTGCTAGAAGGTAGTGAGATGCCAGAAGGCGGGCATGAGAGGGCCGACTCCCAGCAGGCGGCCCCTCGTCCCCTCAAAGTCTGCACCTCCATTACGGCGAAGAGACATGGCATGGCTACAGTGCAGCCTGCCACCCTCGAATCTACGGCAGAGCCTGGCCATAGTGCAGTGTACCTAGCGGACACTCCTCGCCCGATGCGATACTGTTGCCACACGGCCCATGACATCACCTATGTCAGGAGGGGCCATGCCCCCACAATGGGCCGTCGGTATAGCCCGCAGGCGGCGGGCCCTACCTGTCCGCGAGCCCCAGAAGGAGGCAAATCCCCAGCAGGCGGCGACAAGGGCAGGCTGACTCCCAGCAGGCGGCCCTCCCCCTCCTCTGAATCTGTGCGCCATTAACCAGATGAGACGGGGTGTGGCTACAGTGAGCGCCCGCCAAGCGGCGGGACTGTAGCCACGCTCCCTCAGACAAAGCCTCTGTCATCAGGAGCAAGGCTATAGTATAAAGTGGCCGGCATGGCCCGCAGGCGGCGGGTCCTACCTGTCGGCCGAGTCCCCGGCAGCCAGCGGGACCCCCCAAGCGGCGGGCCCCAGCAGCCGGTGGAGAAGCCGGCGCCCGAAAACACTGACGGCCGGGTCCTACACCCGGCCGGATTACCATTGTACCCCTGGGGGTAGGCCTATATAACCCCCCAGGCTTCCCCATGCAAGGGGTTGACAACTTCAGAGATCACACACACACATATAGAAAGAGGAGTAGAGCTAGCCTTGTTCTTCTTCCTCCTCTAGCCGAAACAGCTCAAGGAGCAAACTTGTAGCCACTCTATTGATCATAGTCACCATGCGGAGACCCCGCAAAGCAGGACTAGGGGTGTGATCTCCACGGAGAGCCTTGAACCTGGGTAAGATTCGCAGGCGTATGCGGTCTTGCTCACTCCCGCTTCTAGAGCCCGGCGACGTACTCTTGTCCCCATCCATGATAAGCCACCCCTTGGCATATGTCGCCAGATATCCCCGACATTTGGTGCCCACCGTGGGGCTAGGTGCACCGTCGTCCGGAGACATGTTCTGGACGGGAACCCTCTTCCTACCTGGCGAGCACAGCTAGCCCGGCATGCTCGATGGCGTTTGCACCGACACGCCGCGTGGCGTGGAAGCCGCTTGCGCCACGAGCTGCCTTGCTGACCTCATCGGCGGAATCCGCCTCTCCGACGAGCCCGCGCCCGACGCGGGGGCAGCCAGCTCCGAGAGCTGCCTTGTCGACCTCCTCGGCAAGCTTCACATCGCCAACGAGCCAGCCTCCGACCTGGAGTCCGTCGGCTCCACCGACCCGCCTGTCGACATGATCATCGACACCGACGCTGCACCCTCTGATGCCTTCCCTGCTGACGTGGTGATCATCGACGACACGCCCCTCCACTGACAGCAGCGCCAGCACCAGCACAATCACAGAGGTGCTGGTCATCAGCCATGACAGAGCCTCTGACAAGGCCGGACGGACCCACTGCAGGCAGCAATGCGGGACCTGTCCGCGCCCATAGCGCCTGGCGCCGATGGTACGACGGTGGAAGCAAGTCGCGTCGCACTCCTCGACAGCGCCAACAAGTTGGCGGCCATGAGACGCCTCACTGAAGCCTACTGATAACCCACAAGTATAGGGGATCAATTGTAGCCTCTTTCGATAAGTAAGAGTGTCGAACCCAACGAGGAGCTAAAGGTAGAACAAATATTCCCTCAAGTTCTATCGACCACCGATACAACTCTA